>NC_073691.1:108096732-108286732 GCF_029784155.1 Uranotaenia lowii | reverse complement strand
AAATATTCCCCGTTCCCAAATACCACCTCATGCCAAATTTGATACCATTTGCTTGATGGGTTCTCGAGTTATGCAAAATATTGTCTTTTATTTGGGAGGCCCCTCCCTCCCTTCCTGTTAGGGGGAGGGGTCCCAAACCAGAATAGGAACCTTCCCCGGCCTCCATTACCCCCACCTGCCAAGTTTCACGTAAATCGGTTTAGTAGTTTTCGAGTCTATAGGGAACAGACAGACAGACAGACAGACAGACAGACAGACAGACAGACAGACAGACAGAAATTCATTTTTATATATATAGATATATATATATATATATATATATATATATATATATATATATATATATATATATATATATATATATATATATATATATATATATATATATATATATATATATATATATATATATATATATATATATATAAGTTATCGACAGGTTGACGGAAGCGCAACACAAATTAGCAGAAACACTGGCTTCCCTAGAAACAGCGACAACATCATCAGCACCATCTTAGCTGATTCGACAATTAATCGTTCCCAGGACTACGTGACCGGACGGTGGGGCATCGGATTGCAGAACCAACGTGTGAACGGGAGTTGTGCAGTGAAAGATAATGTTGAATAAAGTGAGTCGTTAATAGTCAGTCGTGAAGTGTAGTTTAGTTTTAGTTTTTAAAAACCCGAAACTCGGCCATCAAAATATAACTGGCGCAGTCGCGGTAGGATAGTGCGTGTGTGAGTTAAATACTTAGTTTTGTGATCGGCAGCGGCCATTCGCGGAGGATTACCGTGAATTTGCATCGGAACAAGATAATTAACTCCCCGCACAAGGACCACCAATCAGATGTACCGGGTAAGTCATTTTAATTACTATTAGGCTAGAGTTCAAGTGAAAAACGGTGGTTTACCGTTTAGTGATTATTCAACCTTAATAAGGAAAATTTAAAAAGCAAAAAGCACACTTTTCACAAGAAACAAAGTTGGAGTATCAAAAATTTCCAGTGATCATAATTAGAAAAAAAAAATGGCTCCAACGACTAGATCGGATGAATTACAACAGAGAATCGAAGAGTTGGCTGCATTGATTGAAAACCAGCGCGCGCAGCTGGAAAGGCTTTCAATTAACTCAGCAAGTGTTGCGACAAATTCAAACGAACAATTTCAGGCACACTCTAATTTAACTAAAATACCCGATCCGCTCAAATTAATTCCGACCTATGACGGGGACGCAAAATACCTCCCCGCCTGGCTGAATTCGGTAGAGATAAAATTAAGTCTCTGTCTAAGGGACGTAAGGGCTAGTGATGTTTCAATAGTGATGCCACTGTGGGAGAACATAATAAGGGACAAAATAATTGGTAGGGCCAGTGAAGCCTTGCTCGCACACCATTGTGGTTCAACTTGGGAGAATATGAAAGCACTACTGAAAGAAATATTCGGGGATAAGCGTGATTTGCACACACTAGGGGCAAAAATACCGTCTCTTCGACAGGGAAACAGAGATGTTACATTATTCTACCAAGAGTGTAAAACACTCTTAGCCGATATACAGGCGAAAATAAATCTAAACGAAGAGATGCGCCCCTGTGCCAGAATCATTTCTGCTAATTATGAAGAAATGATCAAACAAGCTTTCATTGATGGATTACAGGGAGAAATCTCTAATCTAACCCGGATCTACCGACCGGAAAATTTAAAATCGGCGTACGAATGCGCCTTAGAACAAACCAATGCTGCTATCAGAAAAGCAGACAGAAACAAGAACCCACAGACTCAATTACATTCTAATCAACAAAATTATAATTCATCAAACTATTATCGATCAAATTATAACCGGCCGGCTTATAACCGACCAAATTATAATAGAAATAATAATTCTCAACAAAATAATAATTATCAACAAAGTAATAATTATCAACAAAATAATAATTATCAACAAAATAATAACAATCCTAATAAATTTCAATCACAAACACGGGGATCAGGGATCGTTAAAAGAGAAAAACACCTAAACAATCACGAAGACTTAAATTTTCATCATTCTTTCGGCCCACAACAGCCAGAATGACACAAAACAATTTCCTTCCGTATCTTAAAGTGTGCACAAAATATGGCGTGTTAAGATTGTTAATAGATACCGGAGCCAATAAAAATTATTTATCTCCAGATGTTGTACCTACTGAAATTATGCAAAATGGACCCGCTTCAAAAGTGAAAAACATTTACGGAACTTTCAATATAAACAAACATGTGTTTATAAATATGTTTCCGGAAATTTTAGAAAAACCCCAGAAATTTAAAATTTTTAAATTCCACGAATATTTCCATGGCCTCATCGGTTATGAAACCATGGTAGACCTTGGTGTCGTTATTGATACGGCGGCCAATAATATCATCGTGAATGGATATACGTTTTCTTTACATAAAAAATATCCAGACGCGATTATTGTAAATTTCCATGAACACCAGTCAGCAGTTCATAAAATAACAGTACCCGTGTGCCAGGGGGACTTTGTTTTGAATAACGACGTGGAAGTAGCCGAGGATGTCTTTATTCCGTCTGGTTTATACTACGCGTCCAATTTCAAAACGTGTGTTCCACTGATTAACATTAAACGGGACACCAAACAGTGTAGACTATTTGCCAACTATGTGGATGCTATCTCCATGCATATGGAAATAGACAATTTTGAGCTTATAAAACAAAGGAAAGAGTTTAGGGGTTCTCATAAAATTGAATCAAATTTAAGACTCGAACACCTCAATCATGAGGAGAAATCCAAATTATTAAAAGTTCTATCGAAATACGATGTCTTTTACGAAGAAGGCACCGATTTGACTTTTACGAACGTAGTCAAACATCGGATCAGAACTACAGATGACATTCCAGTATATACGAAAAGTTATAGATACCCTTTCATACACAGAGAAGAGGTCCAAAAACAAATTAATGAAATGCTTGAACAAGGTATTATTCGTCCTAGTTCATCTCCATGGTGTTCACCGATTTGGATAGTTCCAAAAAAGGTGGATGCTTCAGGAAAGCAAAAGTGGCGCCTGGTAGTAGACTACCGTAAACTCAATGAGAAAACGGTTGACGACAGGTACCCTTTGCCTAACATTACTGACATCCTAGATAAACTTGGAAGATGCCAGTACTTCACTACATTAGATTTAAAATCTGGGTTCCACCAAGTGGAGGTTCACCCGGATGATATTCCGAAAACTGCATTTTCGGTTGAGCACGGTTTATACGAATATCTGCGTATGCCATTTGGGCTACGTAACGCACCTCGTACCTTGATGAGGTTGCTTGATCATGTTCTCCGTGATCTTGTAGGAAATTGTTGCTTAGTTTATATGGATGATATAATCATCTATTCAACATCTCTACAAGAACATTTAGAGAGCATCGAAAAAGTTTTTAAGGCATTGCAAAATGTCAATTTGAAAATTCAACTCGATAAGAGTGAATTTTTAAAGAAAGAAGTTGGATTTTTAGGCCACATAGTAACTGAAAACGGCGTCAAACCCAATCCGGATAAGATCAAAGCTATTCAGAATTGGCCGGTTCCTAGGAATCAAAAAGAACTGAAAGGATTTTTAGGTATTCTTGGTTACTACAGAAAGTTTGTAAAAGATTTTGCCAAAA
The DNA here is from genome assembly GCF_029784155.1 of Uranotaenia lowii. Classification (NCBI taxonomy): domain Eukaryota; kingdom Metazoa; phylum Arthropoda; class Insecta; order Diptera; family Culicidae; genus Uranotaenia; species Uranotaenia lowii. The sequence goes on along the minus strand of NC_073691.1, from coordinate 108,283,077 downwards.
TTACGAAACCCTTAACTGGTCAACTGAGAAAAGGACAGGAAATCGATCACAATGAAAAGTTTATCAAAACTTTTGAATTTTGTAAACAACTATTGACCCAAAGCGATATCTTGGCTTATCCCGACTTTAACCAACCTTTCATTTTAACAACCGATGCTAGTAATTTTGCCTTAGGAGCAGTGCTTTCGCAAGGTGTGATTGGAAAGGATCGACCGATAGCATACGCTTCTCGTACTCTTACAAAAACAGAGGAAAATTACTCAGCAATTGAAAAAGAACTTCTTGCCATTGTCTGGGCAACAAGATACTTTCGACCTTATTTATTTGGAAGAAAGTTTACTCTTTTTACGGATCATCAACCATTGACATATGCGTTGAGTCTGAAAAATCCAAATTCAAAAATTATTCGTTGGACTCTTCAATTAAAAGAATACCAATATGAGATAAAGTATCGTCCTGGCAAACAAAATGTGGTTGCAGACGCTTTATCCAGAATTCCATCCGATATTAATGCAAATGAAGAAATTTCTGATGAATCTGATTCCGCTCATTCTGCAGATTCCGATATAACTGATTTAGTACCATTTACAGAAAAACCCTTGAACTATTTTCATAACCAAATAGTTTTGAAAATTGGAAATGAAGAATCTGAAACTTATGAAGAAGTTTTTCCAAAGGTTCATAGAAGAACAATTACTAAAGTAATATTTGGGGTTCCTCTTATCATAAGGATCTTTAAGGAATATATGGACACTAGAAAAGTAAACTGCATTCTTTGTCCAGAAAACGTTATGGGCATTATTCAATTTGTGTACAAAAACTATTTTAGTAGATGTAAGACTTTTAAAGTCAAAATTACTCAAACAATTCTAATCGACTTACAAACAGCCGAAGAACAAAACGTAATCATTGAGCAAACACACGAGTCATCCCATAGAGGAATTTGGGAGAATAATAAACAAATTTGTACAAGATTCTTTTTCCCAAGAATGAAATTTAAAATTAGACAATTTATAAAACTGTGTGAAGTTTGCAATAAAAATAAATATGACCGCCATCCTTACAAAATTCATTTCGGCACTACACCAAATACTAAAAAGCCGTTCGAAATAATTCATATTGATATCTTTTTGAGTCAACCTTTGATATTTCTATCAGCAATAGATAAATTTTCAAGATTTGGCATAATAATTCCAATCAAATCCAGAACTATTACCGATGTAAGAAAAGGGTTACTTAAACTTTTCTCGACATATGGAACACCCGGATTAATCGTTTGTGACAATGAACCCGCTTTACGCTCAGTTGAAATAAGAGGACTAGCAAATAATATGAACGTCGAGATGCATTTCGTGCCTGCAAACCATAGCGAAAGCAATGGTATGGTCGAAAGATTTCATTCAACACTGGCTGAAATCTTTCGATGCATAAAACCCCAATATGCGGATCTAACTAACAAAGAGATTTTCCGGATAGCTTCTACGCTATACAACAATACGATTCATTCAGCAACTGGACTGAAACCCCGCGAAATCTTTTATGGAATCAAAGATGGGCACGAACGGCCTCTTAACATTAATGCAATACTAGAGGAACGACACAAATTCTATGACGAGGTAATTTTGGCAAATGAAAAAACACAAAAGAAAAATTTAGACTACCATAACAAGGGTAGAGAAGGGAAACCTCACATAGATAGTGATGACATAGTCTTTAAAAAGATTCAGGGAATCAAGCGAAAGACTAAAGAAAAGTATCAACCGACCAAAGCTATTGAAGATAAAGGAAGAGCAATCCTCGATAGGTCTGGACGGGAGATCCATAAAGAAAATATTAAAAGACTATAAATTAATAGATTTTTATTTTCAGGTTGGAACCACCGCTCATCTCTCTAAGCCTTTCTATTTCTATTTTATTTAGACTAATCGTTTCTCAGCCCATACACATTTCCAGCCTAGAGAACAACCCTGAACAGCTTGTCCTGGAAGATGACTACAATTTCGTAAAAACGGGTCAACACAGACTTTTCATATATATAAAAAAAAAGGGAATTATACGAACCCATTTTTACGAAACTCCAACAGAAACTGAATGGAATCGAATATCTTGGAAATTACTCAAATATAATCGAACTTTTGTCAACCAAGTTTAACATAGCTAAACAAATTTGGAAAGAATTAAAACCAAAATTTACATCTAATAGAGACTTTTTAAATTTGGTCAGAACAGGAATTACTGGAAACCTTGACAATAATGATCTAACTCAGATATCACAAAAAAAATCCTTAATCTTCAGATTGATAACAAGATTTTCATAACAGAAAACAACGAGCTAGTAAAAATTAATTGCCAATTTCAAAATCGCTTACAAAGAGTAATTAATGATCTAACAACACAACAAAATCCTGCAATTTTACTTTTTTGGAATAAAAATTCAGTCAAAACAAAAATTCCAAATTGCAAGATTTTTTTTCGAAGGGCGGAGAGGATGCATACTGAATTGAAAAAAAAAAAACACCTCTATCAAGATTCGTTTGAACAGAAATAAAGTTCTACGACAATTGTTACAATAAAAAGCAGAGTCATAAACCCGAGGAGGAAAACAGAAAAAAATAAAATGAAATGTCATTATAGTACTAATCCATTACTAATACTTATTTTTCTTTATTTTTAGAATAACAGAGTAGCACTACTCATGATAGCATTATGCTTCTGTCAAGCACAAAAATTATCTATCAAACATTTTGGAAACGACCCAATCTTACTAGTAAAGGAAAGAGAATGTAAAATCCAAATTGGAACAATAAAAATAGTACATCCAATAAATTTATCATCAATAGAAGAAGCGACAGAAACACTTATAAGTTTTTCCTATAGAAATAACGTTGAAACTAACAACCCACTAAAAAACATCCTTAAATATAAGGCAAAACAATTGTACAACAATCTATATCAATTGAAACCACGTACACATCACCGCTCGAAAAGATGGGACACTATTGGAACGATCTGGAAATGGATTGCTGGGACTCCGGACGCCGCAGACCTTCAAGTCATCAACAGTACCATGAACGACCTCATTGATCAAAACAATCAACAATTTAAAGTTAACGAGAACATCGACAAGCGTATTCAGCACCTGACTAACGCCATCAAGGAAGTTATGTTACAAGCGAATTTCAACAAAATTATGGTAAATGACATTGAAATCATCACCGCAATTATGAATACAGACATTCTGAACAAAATGCTCGAAGACATCCAAGATGCCATCATGTTATCGAAATTATCGATAACACATAACAGAATATTGTCGATTCGAGAAATTTTGGCGATCAGAGAGTTAATCCAAGATCAAGGAGTAAACTTAAATCTGCCCGATGAAGCTTTACAGTTTGTCACACCAAAGTTTGCAACCAGCTCTAAAATGCTTCTGTACCTTATGCACATTCCGTTACTGGAAAACTCGACAACATCGGATATTATGCGAATTTTTCCACTCGTAACAAATAACCGCATTTTGTACCAATACCCAACGCACATCTTGAAAACCGGCAGTAAATTGTACATTACTGAAAAACCGGACAATTTTGTTCAGAAAGCAGCCTATCTAAAAGAACTTAATGATGAATGCTTAGCATCCCTCATTGATGGAAAACAAACCACTTGCCGTTATGTGGTACAGAATGAGACATCCAAGGAACTTATTAATGATAATACGATATTGATCAGAAATGCAAAAAATCAAACGCTAGAATCAACTTGTGGTCCAGATAACAGAACCATAAATGGAAATGTTCTCATTTCATTCACCAATTGTACCGTTATATTCGACAGAGAAAACTTTACGAACAACGAACTTGAAAATCCAATCGATATCATCGAAAGAGCTTTCCACAATTTAAAAATCAATTGGAAACAACACAAATTATATGAATTGGAGAAAATTAATGCTGAAACTATTTCTAACCGGAAAAGGCTTGATCACGTTTACCTGCAACAATACCACCTGGATTTGAAATTTTGGAAATTGATCGGAAGCTTCTCGTTCATTGGCACTGCAACGGTAATCATCATCGTGTTGCTGATTCTTAGAACGTACGGAACGGGACGTTCCTTTCGTAGGGAGGGGGTAGTTATCGACAGGTTGACGGAAGCGCAACACAAATTAGCAGAAACACTGGCTTCCCTAGAAACAGCGACAACATCATCAGCACCATCTTAGCTGATTCGACAATTAATCGTTCCCAGGACTACGTGACCGGACGGTGGGGCATCGGATTGCAGAACCAACGTGTGAACGGGAGTTGTGCAGTGAAAGATAATGTTGAATAAAGTGAGTCGTTAATAGTCAGTCGTGAAGTGTAGTTTAGTTTTAGTTTTTAAAAACCCGAAACTCGGCCATCAAAATATAACTTATATATATATATATATATATATATATATATATATATATATATATATATATATATATATATATATATATATATATATATATATATATATATATATATATATATATATATATATATATATATATATATATATATATATATATACATATATATATATATATATATATATATATATATATACATATATATATATATATATATATATATATATATATACATATATATATATATATATATATATATATATATATATATATATATATATATATATATACATATATAATGGTACCACACTCATTGCATGCGTATACCACAATTGCTGGTACCGGAACTGAAAAATTATAATTTTTCATGTGAAAACTGTTGCGTACGTGGCAGTCTAACTCCAAATCAAAACATCTCTCTACAAGGACCTACAAGTTTGCTCTCTGAACAAATTCAGAAAATAGCAGATCTCTCGTCACGTCTACAAAAATTGGGTGAAGAGCTCGCGATTTTTAGATCCAGCAACAAAAAGCAACTAGACATCCTTCGACAACAACTATCAGAAACTGAGCGGTTAGAAGATAGACGAACAACCCAAAGCAAATTGCTTGACAACATCGGCTGCCAAATAGAGCAAATTGAAACTGCTACCAAGCTTGCAAATAAACTCTCCCAAAAATCGAATAATCACCGGATTGCAATTAACAAAATACCTTTCATCCCTAATGAAAATCTCAAAGATATTGTTACAAAAATTTTCACCATCCTTGATACCACCGACATATTGCCACACGTAACTGATTACTTCCGTCTCAAGGTGAAACCATCCAAATGGTCTGATCGCTCGTTATCACCAACTATAATAGTGATATTTGATGACCACAACCTAAGGAACAAAGTTCTACAGCGGTATTTCAAAGTTTTCAAAGATGTTAAGCTTTGCAATCTAGATCCGGATACACCCCTTGATTATCGATTTACTCTTAATGAAGTCCTGTCTGTCCCGGTGTTTCGAATTAGAAACCTCGCGCTAAGACTAAAGTTGCAGAAGCTTGTGGATTCAGTTTTCGTGCGGAACGGGAAAGTTTCCATCAGACTACCCAATGAACAGCAGTACACTCTTGTCAAAAATATTGACCATCTACTGGAGCTGACAAATCAGGATAAAGCAGGTAACGACTCTTCCGTTTTCTTTGATGCCGTCTCAGAATCCTTGTTATTATAACGCAACTGCACTACTCACCGTCGATAAAAACCTACCATTCTAAAATGATCAATTACACAAATCTCCGCATTGGACACCTCAATGTGTGAAGCCTGGAAAAACACATTGATGGTATGAAAATTGCCCTAGACCGCTGTCCATATCACTTCTTCGCTGTAACTGAATCGATGTTGAAACCATCTTCACCCATCGGACCCATACGTGTCCCTTCGTACAACTTTATAAGTCATCCTCTTCCAATATCCCGTGGTCGTCATACAAGGACTCATGGTGGTGTAGGTTTGTACGTTTCAAAAGGAATCAAGACCGTAACCTTGATGAAATCGACTCACGATCCGAATATTCCCAACAAGCAGAGGTTCGAGTTTCTTGCACTCCAAACTGTAATTAACAACTGTAAATTTTGCATTGTTGTTGTCTATAATCCCTGTGGTGCTAACCCACATTTCCCTCAGGCATACGAAGAGATGTTATCCGACCTGTTTGCCTGTGGTTTCGATCGCATTTTCATAGTTGGTGATTACAACATTAATGTATCGTCGAGCCAACCTAGCAGAAACCTCGAAGCTCTAACCCGTATACACACTTTATTTGGACTCTCCGTGTTACCTACTCCAGCAACTCGCATCACTGAACGTGTTTCCACCACTATTGATCTCCTTATTACCGACCAACCCCATCGCATACTCAAATCGAAAACAGCGACTGCAAACACCATATCTGACCACGAAATCATCTATCTTATCGCCGATGTTAGAGTGACCAAATCAGCTCCACAACATCGTATCATTCGTTATATGAGCAATATCAATCAACATGATCTTCAAGTTGACTATCAAGCGATAGATCTCCAAAGTATTTACGAAGCAGATGATGTTGATACTAAGACTAGACTATTGTCATCTTCAATGCTTTCGCTCCTAGATCGTCATGCACCTGAACGACGCATAATTGTTAATGACAAAAGAATACCATGGCTGACAAGAAACATTGAACAAGCTTTAAAACTACGCGACTTGGCCTTTGCGTTGTACTCCCGTAATCCGTATAGATTCAAAGGTGATGTTAATTGGACGGAGTACACTAGAAAAAGAAACAGGGCAAACTCGCTTATCCATCAGTCAAAAAAAGCATATGCCCAGAAAAACTTTTCTCCAGACTTACCATCGAAGCAGCTCTGGAACAACCTTCGCAGGGAGGGAATCCACAACAACTCGAAAAAATCTTCAGGTAGCGAAGATTGTGTTCCAGACTCTCTGAACGATTTCTTTACGGATGGCCATCGCACTCTTTCAAATTTTCAATCAAACCCGTATCATCAACAACCAACAACAGCTACTTTGCACGAACAGCTACATTTTCAACCTACAGATGTCGCGCGTGTTGCCAGAAAAATATACGAAATTCAGTCTAATGCCACGGGAAGTGATGACTTACCTATCTGTTTGATCAAACAACTTTGTCCATTCATACTACCAGATCTCACACACGTTTTCAATGCCATTATCGAAACCAACACCTTTCCACTTACATGGAAAAGAGCGGTTGTTACCCCTATTCCGAAGTCTTCAACCCCAGTCGAACCCAAAGACTTCCGGCCGATCAGTGTGCTTCCTGCTCTATCAAAAATTTTAGAGAAGATTCTTCTCGACCAGATAACTGAACATCTAAACAGTGAACCACACATGCTCGCACCAAATCAATCAGGATACCGTAAAAGATATAGCACCACAACAGCTCTAACAAGAGTGACTCACGATATCTACAATAACCTAGATGGTAACAAGTGCACCGTTATGGTCCTGATTGATTTTTCACTCGCCTTCAATTGTGTTCAACACCATCTTCTACGATCAAAACTTCTTCATGAATTCGGGTTTTCCACTGATGCCTGTGATTTAATTTCGTCGTTTCTAAGTCACCGATCACAAGTGGTTAAATGTGGACAACAATATTCATCCGAGCGAAGATTGATCGATGGAACACCGCAAGGTTCATGCCTGAGTGCCTTGTTATTCAGCCTTTACATCAACAGTATTGTCAAAGATCTTAAGTGTCAATATCACCTATATGCAGATGATCTGCAAATCTATACATCAGGTTCCATCAACAACTTGAATAACATGGTTACTTTGGTTAATGAAGATCTAGCCTACATTGAGCTCTGGAGCAGGCAGAATTCTCTTCATCCCAATCCGAAGAAGACTCAAGCTATCATTTTTTCCAAGACTGGTTCACTAACCACGAGCAATGATATAGTTTTCTGTGGAGAAATTATTCCGACCCAAAAACACATCAAAAACCTTGGCTTGGCGATGGACGAACAACTGAGTTGGAATAGACAGGTGAACGAAGTGGTCTCCAAGGTATACCTGACCCTCCGGACTTTCACAGGTTTCAAGGCAGTTCTTCCTATAGCGACACGTATTAAGCTGGTGCAAGCAGTAATCATCCCGATTTATTCATATTGCGACGTAGTGTACTATCCCGGTCTGTCATCTCAGCAAAAGAATCAACTACTTCGCAGCTATAAATCGGCAGTACGATTTGTATACGGTCTTCGTCGCAGAGACAGTACTACAAATCTAAGGAACAGCATCCTGGGCCATGATCTACCAGAGAACTATCACCAACGCATTAGTTGTTTTATGCGTAACTTGTACTACGAGGGCGCCCCAGAATATCTGCAAAGTGAAATGCAAAGAACGCGGAGTGATAGATCCAAATCCTTCGTTGTACCTCAACAAACCACAACATCTAGGAAAAGTATCCTGATTTACGGCGCGTCTCACTGGAACCAACTCCCAATACAAACCAGATCAGCGGAATCCATGGCAATCTTCAAGCGGAAACTCAGACAGTGACTTTTGAACCTACAGAATCAGAGTTTTGTATTATTCAATCTCTCCAAAATTGTATTTCCTTGACCTTGTGCAATAGTTACATATAACTTTAAGGCTACCGTAATTTCAATGAATAAATTATTATTAATTATTATTATTACAATAACGTTGAGAGCATTGGTGAACTTCTAGCAAAACTTACTCCGTCCGTTTTTCGAGCGAACCTAGATTGCCTCTAGCTAGAGCAATAAATAAGCACGATGACAGCAGTTAGAACGAACCTAGGTTGCCTCTGGTATGCCTCCAGGTGAAAAAAATACGGTATAAGAGTCCTTATTTATCTTAAATAAATATCAATTTTTGAACGATTTTTTTGGTATTTTTTATATTATAAGAAACCAGATAGCATTTAGCTTTGAAATCAGAGAATTGGGAAAATATTTAATATACTTTTTAGCTACGTGAATGTGAAAGAGTTAGAGTTTACCTTTTTGCTAAGTGAACAATAAAAGGTAAAATTTACCGAGAAAGCTGGCTGGAAAAAGCTCGGCCTAATTTCAAACAGTTACCATTCCCCTACCACTTTGAAAATTATGCCGAGAAATTATGGAAACACGTTGTTGCTATCGGGAAAGGTAAAATATGATCCAAAATCTTTAAAAAGCAACGATTGGTGAAGTTTTGATGTATTTAATCAAGAAAATTTGGTTTTTTTTTAAATTTTTCTCTCTGCTAACTTTATAATGTCTGATTGGAAAATTTTCATGATGGCGCACTAACTCCACTGATGTGGAAACATTTGTGTGAACTTTCACACCGAAGCTGAAAGGCTTACCTGCAGCTTTGTTCGACGTATTTTCGTTTGAACTCATTTTTACTAGACGAATGCACCAACAGATAGCTTAAATTATTGACACGAAAAGAATACACACTATTCTTCAATTTTCCACAATTTTAAGTGGGACGCAGCACTTAAAATTAACAATATTAAAAAAAAACAAGTACGTGAAAACACGGACGATGTGTACTAGATTTTAACACCAAACAGCCCGGCATCACTCTACACTCTGATTTTGATTTACATATTTTTAAAGAAAAACTACACGCTAACTTCTGCACGGAAAAAAATTGAGTGGTTATCCCAAAGACGCTGTCATGATAATTTTACACTCAGAAATTTATCGTATTTTGCATTGGAAGTTGGATTTTCGACTCACTTTTCCAATCACAGTTCAAAACTGTTAAGTTTTGTTGCCAGGAATTATTTTGTATCGAATATGAGCATTCATAAATAAAAACATTTAAAACAGGATTTAAAAGCTCTTGAAAATACGTATTTTATTTATTATAAAACGTTGAAAACATTAAATTCATACACAACAATTAATTTCTGTAAAAAAAAACATTGAAGAATCGAAATGTTTTATAAAACAAATAAAACAGTTTTTCTATCGTGATTACTGTCGTGACGGCACTTGCTCACAATCATAAGCAAGACGGATCACGTGCTTCTCCGATAAAATTCTCCAATAAACTGACCTTAAGCGTTTGCCGATCTTATCGCGTGGTGAAAACGAAACGTACACACTCATCTGGCGCAACCCCTTATAGTGTAGTTTTGATCCGTTATCGGATAAGACTGGGTTAACTCCTTTTTGGTGTACAGGCCTTGTACCCTTTATAGGGTACATAGGCTATACGTCATATCGTCGGGTCAAATTTACACATTATTTGAAACGCTTGCGCTCTGTGAAGATGTGAGCAGTTTCAAGCGACAAGTAACGTTGCATGCAAGGAATACAAAATGCAAATGAAATGACATATTTTCAAACAAAACATAATTTATTTCTACACTTTAAACATTTCATTTTTTTTTTCACCACAAATCATTTTTAACATTGTACCGCTCGCTTTCAGCTTTTTCCGGAGCATGATGATTTCCGCAGCTTGTGGTCACAGGGCAATTTGTAGAGCGAATAATTGATTGTTAATTGTTTAATAATTTATTCGTAGTAAAATGCTTACCATTTACTAGCATAGTTTTATCACGAAGCATTTCTGGTTCGGAATCGGAACCCTCCTCATGTGCCCACGCAAAGTCTGTGAAGAGAATCATACATTATATGTATTAGAAACGAAACTATTTTGACGATAAGATTAAAATACTTACTAAAATTCTCCTCCAAACAGTCCAGCGGACTTGCAACAAAACGGTTAAAAATTTGACAACACACAAAACTACCCGTCTTGATGCGTACCCGGGCTTTTCGAAATAATGTGTAATATTGACCCGACAAATTGACCCGTTATTTGACAGATAATGCAGGTTCGTAAAAACGGGTCAATTTTACAACTTTCAGGTGTTCCGCCAAATGAGTGTGTACAATGTGCGAGCGAGACTTATACAGTTTCGCTTTTTTTTTCTCAATTTGACGTTTCTCTCACTCTCAGATTTTTTAACTCAATTTGAGCTTTATATTTACGTTTAGGGTAGAATCATTTGTTTTACAAAGTTACTAACCTTTCGTATCATTGATAATGTGAGGTATCGATATTTTTATTTGAAATGATTATTATAATTCATTACTGCCAATGCTATACACTACAATTACTAGCAACACTTCCTTGGTGCAGCTGCGAATCGTCCGAGCGACTGACTGTCATCCAACAAAACAACAACAAACTGAGTAAAACAACAACAAACCCAAAAATATGACAGATCACACTTTTGGTCACAGTTTTCTACCGTCACACACGGAAAAATTGAGTTATTCATAAAATGTGTTGCGATTACACCTTCAAAATAACTTATCGGTAGTTGCTCAAAATTTGTATATCCTCAATTCAGTTTTGAGTAGTTTTGGGTTGCCAATATACATTTTTGAACTAAAACTCTGCACGGCAAAACTAAAAAACTCAGCCGCCACTTTTTTGTACGCATCTCGGACAAAAAGTGCAGGGACTCAACGTTAAGTTTAATGCATTAAACTCAACATAAAGTTTAGCGTATTTAACTCAACGTTAAGTTTAGTGCATTTTACTCAACAGAAAGTTTTTTTGATTTTTCTCGCCGGTGCGTTAAATCGAGGAATCGTAAAAATAAGCGATTTTTCGGATTAGAAAGCTAAATGAAAATAAGAACAAGGAATTTCAAGGCATTTTGTTTATTGACTAGTAATATCTGCTGTTTCCATTTGTTTGGTTCGGTACTATGGCACGCAGAAAAAGAACGGGGGTTGGTTTCGACAAAACGTTTTGTTGATTAATTTTATACTATCAATGCAGATTTTTCGATAGTTTTCACTAAAAAACTGAATTCAAATAAAAATAAAATATTGTTATTCATACACTAAGATTTTTTATTACTTTCATTTGAAATCTGGTTGGTTTTAAAACGAAATAGAGTTTGTTTTAATTACCGTGTGACTTTAAAACGTTAAGTTAAAAAAGAAAAAAAAAGTGCGCGAATAATTGTTTATTTTTAAAATTCAAAGAGGAATGGTGCTGGAAGTCTGGTCCGCATTCCTGAAGGAACCTTTTACTTCGGTTACGGTAAGATATTTAAGTAATTTTAACGTAATTAAAGATTTTAATGCTTTATTACACATTTTGTTTTCAGAAAGATGAACGGCAGGCGGGCCCTAAAAGGTGGGATTATTGCATTCCCCATCTTTGCTGGAAGTTCCTACCATTACCCATAGGTGTACTTAATCCGTATCCTATCGATCGGTGAAGATGTTTTCTCCAGAAGGCAGCAGAATTCCAGGTAATTTAACTCTAGTAGTTTTTGCAGTTCATGATTTAAGTAAAAAAACAATTTTCTTTGCGCCCCCAGGTTTGCCATCGCCGTTAATTCTCACCGGTAGAAAAAAAAGGCGGCTGAAAGTGTATCGTTGCTGGCCGGAGGCTGATAAGGCTTAAAAAATGCGTTGGACTAGCCAGCTCGGGAATCGCAGACTAACCATTCAACTGCGCAGAACGGTTCTCTCCTGAAGCAGGTAATATGAGTGGGCTCATCGTTTGCATGCATGTACCTTGCAGAAGAATAAATGAAAAACGACGAAATAAATAAAATTACAAAGTGTTAATTTCGATATTGTTCATAAATTCCGAAAATCCCTAAAACTATGAATTTGAAACTAAAATTATCTGCTTTCATTTTAATTGCTTTTAAATAACCTATTTCGAACCTTGAAACTGTTGTTATTTTGAACCGAGTATTCATTTTCTTGATCCCAAAATTTATTATTCGTTTTACCCAAAAAAATATTTATTTCGATAGAAATTTTGATTCATTTTTAAAAAGGGTGTATTTTATTTCCAATCAAACGATAAGTTTAAATTAAATCGATATTTTCAGTCAAAGTTATCAAAAATATATTTGTGCTTTTTCCCAACCAAAATTTTTATTATTTTTGGCCGAAATCTTATTTTTTTTTTTTTTTTTTGTTTATGGGTTTATGAGCGCCTGGCTGACCCGGAAAGGAAAAACAGAACGGGGGACAGAAGAGGAAAATTTTAAATGAGAGTAGAATAGCTTAGAAAAGGATAGCGGCAACAGAGCCCGAGGGTTCTGAAGCACCAGTTTAGGGAAGCGTTAAGATAGTGCTCGACGGACTAGGACGGTTGGTGGGCCCCATATGAACTTCGAGTTAACCCAACCTTCAATTCAATCGAGCAATAGCAGTATGGTATCAAATAATATGGTATCATATGCTAACGCCTCGATATCGTTGTTAGAAGGGTTCACTATCTTACCGTAGTTGAATTTTCCCTACCTGTCATCTACCTTACTCGTTTCCATAAATTTGGATTCTTCCTAGTTTGATTTAGAAATTATTATAGATTTGCTAAGTAAAAGATATATTCAAGTGATTGATTCTACGCGACTACACGGTTATTCAATAACTCAATTAGGATATCATAAAAACAGAATCTAGAAAAGGTGTCTCTTTAACTCATCAACAATGAACTGTAAGCCTAAATAGCAATAGCTTTATTGTTATCGTCAACTTATCAACGGAACAGGAAAATAACAGTGCTGTTCTTTAAAACCTTATCATGAATTGTGGTCAACCCGCATAATTAAAAACAGTTGGGGATATAGTACTAACTATTAACTTAATATATTGGTAGCAGTACCAGTATGAAATATCTTCCAAGTATCATTTCATTATACATGTTCAAAATTTTATTACCTCAATAAATTATGACAGGATCGTATCAGTGACAGTGACAATATGATATATGATTTAGTAAGTATAGTATAATAAGAGAATAAAAATTTGCAACCTTTGAATATTGTCTCTGGACCTTATCCAGGACTCTAACAGTGTACGACAAAGTTTCCTTATATTTTCTTAGCATTAGACATTAAATTAAAAAAAAAACAACATTGACAACATTGTATGAGTTAGACAAGTCGTTATCATTTCACCTCTTGCGGATAATAACTAATATTGTTATTTTAAGATGTAGTTGTGAGCTTATGCATTTTTTCGCTCTTGGGTTCAGCATCTGCTAATTTTCACTTCACTTCGTTAAAATTTGTGTCGGCAACCCCACGCCAGGTTCGGAACTGAAAACTGTGTTCAAAATGGCTCCGAAAAAAAAGAATCACGCTGAGAAAAACACACAGAACGCGAAAAGTAAGTAAAACTATATTATATTATCGATAAAAACTAGTGAGATTAAATAAAACTAATGAAATTACAGAAACAAAGATCTCTGCTGAGCGGAGAGCGGAAAAAAAATCTACTGAAAGGCTGAACAATGCAGATCTGCACAAATAGGTAAGATTGTATAATCCATGTTAATATCAGAAATAAAAAATAAAAATCTCAACATTTAAATTTTTTAATTTTATTTTATTTTTTGTGGGAAAGAATTGGAACTATATTGGTTATGGTACAGGGAAGCTCTTTTTAAAAATATTTTACAATATGCGGAACGTATGATTGAGCGTTATTTTTACTACAAACTACTATAAGCAAACTATATCCATTGAAGTTGAACAAATCTATGATTTTGTATTCCAACGTAGCTAGAACATTCAGGTAGATTGTTTTGCTCGCCAAAAGTGGATGATATTTTAACCGTATCCAATAATGTAGCATGAAATATTTGTTCGAAAAAATCGCTCTTTTTGAATGGTAAACATGCTTAACAGCCCTTTCCCCATATGGTACTTTAACAGATAATCATAATACAGATTGTTAATATGGTCTGTGTTATTGTACATATACTGTTCACTTTACAATAAACGATAACGTTTAGAGACAATATAGAATATTCTCTATATATTGTAATTGATTATGCGGGAACTTCTCAAACAAACTTTAATACTCAATCTACACGATAGGGGTTCAATTCAAATAAACCGTGTGCCTGTTTTTAAATGCCCGAAATGAAAGATCTGAACTATCTACTCATTCTTGCTTATCGAAATCATATTTTCTATTTTAAACTTCGATTTATGAATTTCAATCCTAACCGAAAAATGTATAGATCTACCAAAAGTAAATAAATAAATAAAAACAAATGTCGAAAGTGTATTACAAACTGAAATATCATATTTGTCAAAACAGCATTACCATCCAATGAGCCCCTAGTTCTTGTAAAATGCTTGATTTAAGAATAAGCCAACGAAATTCATAAACCGCAAATGCACACTTTCTAGAGCATTGGGGAGGCGAATACCATTACCTATACCTAACCTAGCAATACTTGAAACATCCTAATTCTATGAAACTAAACTAGCTAACTACCTTACCAAACAAATTATGCCCTATTGAAAAGTATCACTTTATGACGGCAAAATGTGATATTTTCACTACAAAATTTTCCCATTGTTCAACGGAAGGGAGGGCAAGTGTTTCAACTCCCATTCATCTTACCAGCATGGATCATGAAAAATTGGGACACCACTGAACCTACCGCTAATTTAATGAAAATAAAGGTGTCCATCACGCCTTCTAATTTGAGTCATATTATGATCCATGCTTGACAAGATGTGTGCAACGACCCTCTCAGGACAATGATAGTAAACCATCATTATCACAAGCATGCACACCGCCGCCGTGACCCATGGGAACCCAGGGTACGGATTATTTTTGGCCGAAATCTTATTGTTTTTAAAATATATTTTTCTGCGTGGGACTAGTTTCACACAATCGTACAAAGTGTCCAGCGCATGATAGCAATTATGAACACCTAACTCTTCCTTGATGCTCTTACGGTTCGTTGGTTGCTGATCGGTAAATTTGATCAGTCTCGGAACCACAGCATAAAGGTGGTAACTTACCACTGGTAAGCCTTCATCTCAGTAGACAAAAATTCCAGTAGCGATTCCTTGAACGAAGTGATCCAAACATCCATCTCACTGGTGGTTTTGCAAAAGAAACCAGAAAGCGTTTGACAACGGCTGGCAAAAAACCTTGATGCTTGACGCCTTCTTCTTTGAAGCTGTAAATTTGTAAAATAGAAATACAAAATTAAATATAGGAAATTAAATGACTATAAAAAATCTTACCGCAAATTGTCTGCTCGCACTACAGGTGAATTGATCAAGAAAAGACGCAAAGCTTCGGCATCGTACTTGTTGACCACTTCCATTGGATCCGGATACAGCTCTTCTTTCGCTTACTCATCTTTTGACCATCAGCTGCCAACACGAGACCGGTACTATCCAAATTCTTAAATGACGGCTTATTGAACAAAGTCATCGAAACGACCAGCTGTAGAACCAACTATGGGTCTGATTGATACCTTTGGCGATAAAATCGGCTGGGAAGTTGTTGGTCAAGAAATCAGAAGCTTTCTCGAACGGATAGATTCTGGGCATAAGGCATAGATCCGGACTAGAACCAACAATCGAACACTTCCGGAATTCTGGGAATATTGTTTCAATTCTTCAGTGCTTCCGATACAAAGGACTTCCTGTCCATCAGAAGAGATCCACAAGGGCATCGATGTTCGCCAGTATCGGTTACGACTGATAGCGGGTTGTTCCTCATCTTTTTTCGGGGCAGGTTCCTCAGTAACTTCGATGGCCGTCAGCGTCACAGCCATGGCCTAATCCGTAGCTGAGTTTGAATTTTCCGCCGATCGTCTGCCTTCCTGTCGAACAAAGACGTAAGTGAATCGCTAGCGCTAGTGATATAAAAAGCGTACTTACCGGAGGAATTACAACGGTATCGCTCCAACGAAACAATTGTAACTACTTTTTGATTACATCTGCCTTGGTCGCATCCCCAGCAGTCCGTTCGGCGTCGACTTTCTTCTCCAATTCAATTATCACACTCCGCGGAGTGGGGCTACCCATTGCGTGTTTACGTTGTGGAAGCACTTTTTCTGTAAATGAAAGATTGATTAATGACCGTCAGAAAAAAAAACTGGTTCTTACACTAATAAAAAAAAATACGTTGGTCGGATCGATACTCCTTCATGGACACTGGAACAGCAATTTACCTGCTGGTGAAAGTTCGTGCAGCTTTTCCCAGGAGCTTTGCTAGGTGACACTGTTGAAGTAGGTTCGTCTCTCCGGGGCCTTTTGTTTCGTCCATTCGCTGACCACCGACGGAAGCACCATCTTATCGTAGTAAAGTAGGCATGGCGCCAGAAGCTGGTCCACTGGCTCCTCCCATTGGTGCAGCACCTGGAGGTCAGCATCCGGGTGGAAGTACTCTGAACGGAATCATCGCCAGAATTAGATGCCCTCCGCCGATCGTTGGAACCGACATAATATGCACTGATTCTATCTTGTATTGACTAGCGATTTAAGGTGAAAAATCAGATTTACTGGCTTCAACTTCAAACGCGTTCTCCCGTAATCTATTTTCGGTCGTTTCGCCGTACAAAAACTAACAAAATGGCGGGTCTAAAAGTACTCACGCAAAAGTTTTATTGAAAAAACTTTTGAGTTGCATACAAAATAAGAAACGAAAAGTATGCAAGAGTAAGAAAACATCAAAAAACTCTCGGTTGCGTAAAAATAACTTACTCGGTAAGTTTTCGAAAGTTTGCGTGTGTATAAAAAGTTTGCTGTTGTTGGAATCTGTTGAACAGGGATGTTCAAAGCTAATTGTGAGCTTTTTCTGCATTTTAATGAAAAAAAGAGCAAGAAGAAAAACAATTCATAAGAAGAAAAACATTCATGGAGGTCCGTGAATAAGGCATTTCCCGACTTGTCAACCGAACAGCTGATTTCTCATGTTTACAATTTTCGGCATCTGATGGTAGGGTATGTATGTATGTATGTATGGCTTTGGTGTTTTTTGGCCGAGAGTGTTATACTCTATATAACCACTTTTCTTCTTTTTCTAGCTACATGAGCTATACATATTTCGAAGACACAGTGTGTCGATATTGATGATTTTCAAATAATAAATCGTGCTTTTTCCAAAAAGCTGAGAGCTTCTTTAATCTTGTCTTCGTTAAAATCTTTTACCAACTCGAATAGATTGGAATATGTTTCCCAATCATAGTGGTTTCGTATGTGGTTATTGATGGTAGGGTAAAAACGCAGACAGATCTGGTGTCTGCGGTAAAAATAACAACAACACTACGCATGTTCAATGGCCGGATAGCAACCATACCAAATTGGCGGTGGAATAGAAATGGTTATGCAAAATTCTTAATTTTTTAAACTAGCTAGAATTAAAAAAATGTAGACATGACATAATTTGAAGGTAATGTTGATGTTATGTAATGTTAATTTGAAAAAATATATCTTTTGAAGAAATAATTTAACAGTGCTAATCTCCCAAGTTCAAAATGGAGACCAGTAGGTGTTTACATTTTTCAAAACAAAAACGATATGCTACCCTACCACCATCTGTCTCAGGAAATACTCTATTAACTTTTTAGAGTTTAGCTATCAGAATTCGGCGGAAATAGCGGTACAAAAAAGTTTGTTTTTGTTGGATATCTTCAAAGATGTCAAAAGTGAAACGAAAAGAGTCTCACTTGAGCTACGGTACGTATCGCATCGTGTTTTCAATAGCTGTGAGCAAACCAAACTTACCCTTTTTTTTCGCTTAATTTTTCATACTTCCTTCGGAGCTGAAATATGACCCCCGGTGAGGATAATCCGGAAAACCAAGTTAAGGTTCAACGGGTTAGAAAATATCCCGAAAAACATCCTGGACCATACTTAGTGATCGCCGAATCAACCGAAAATCAGTTAGCTTGTGCCAAAATTGCCAAATCTTTGATAAAAAAGTTTGGCAATGATTACATTCGTGCGACGCCGATGTCGAAGAAGAAGTTAAAAATTTTGATGCGAACAAAGGAGTCTGCAAATTGTCTGGTAGAGAAAAAGGGCGATGACCTCCGATTTGTGATACCGCAACGCTTAGTCGAGTGCCTTGGTGTGGCTTATGTGGAAACAACAGTTGAAGATGAAGAGTTAGCTAATGCTGTGTCTTCCCAGTCAGGAAAAATCGCCCGAAATCGGCCCGATTTTTGTCCGTACATCTGCTCGATCGGTCCGAAATCGTATAAGAAATCGGGCCGACTTTAGTAGAAAATCGTGCGAAAATGAAACACTTTTTCGGACGACGATAAGTTTTCTCAACCAGTTCGAGCAGATCAAATGTCAAAACAAGCCAACCGTTTTCCAACCGAATCTGAACGGTTTTCGAACCGTTTTTGGGCCGATTGCCATCGTCCCTCCGAAATAAAGGACCGATTTCGGACCGAAACCGAAATATTTTTTGAACCGTTTCCGGGCCGATTGCCATGGTGTCCATCCGAAAAAACGGGCCGATTTCGGACCGAAACCGAATGATTTTTCGAGCCGTTTCCGGACCGATTGCGATGGCGTACATCCGAAAGAAAGGACCGATTTCGGACCGAAACCGAACGGTTTTTCAAACCGTTTCTGGGCCGATTACCATGGTTGCCATTCATTCAGGTTTTTCGGTTTTGAACAAAAAGCTAGAAATTATTTCATTTGTTTTTCTTTTATTTTTCTGGTTTTTTTTCTTCTAATTTATATTTTAAATCATAGCTTATATTAAATACAATACAAGCTTATTTTTTCAGCGATTCGTCTGTTTTCAGGTGTTGATAAAGTCTTCGGGATGACAACCACATCATGCGAAACCATCTTCGAGGACCAATGTTGTGAGGAGATGGCTTGAGGGTTGTTCGAGTTTACCTAATTCGAAGCTCATTCGTCATCAACAGAAGGTGACATGAAAAGAAATACTAAAAAGATAAAGAAAAAAGAGAAAAAAAGGAAAAGAAAAATATGATATTAGTTAATATCATCTATCAATATACAATAAAAAGCCTAGCCCGAACTAATAATAAATCTAGCTTAAATAGCTTGATTGATATTGTCTACTCATCTGTTAGAGAAGAATGACCCTGGCAGTTTAACTTCCTTGATAAAAAAAAGTCTACTCATCAACAGAACATAAAATGCACAATGCTGTTCTTCTAAAACCTCATTACTCTTTGTGGTCAGCCTCTCTGACAACCTATACTAAGTTTACATAGGGGTTCTATTAAAATATACCATGTGCCTACTTTTAAATGCCCGAAATCAGTTATCTGGACTACCTACTCATAGTTGTTCTTCAAAATCATACATTCTACTATCTATTTCCATAGATGCATTTCAATGAGCCTCTAGTTTTAGTAAAATGCTTAATTTAAGAATAAGCCAACAAAATATACACCTACTAGAGCATTGGAAAGGCGAATACTATAACCTTTATCTAACGTCGCAATACTTCTAACACTTTTTCTCTATTTTCAATTCTATAAAACTTAATCAACCAACCAGCTACCTAACCAAACGAATTATACCCTATTGAAAGTATCAACTATTATAATGTACAATGAATAATGACAACATGAAAATTGTAATGACTTTCACTATCGGTGACCCTTTTTTTCAATTCAATTTTCTCTTCTATTTGGTGGGAGTGGTGAGAAATAAGACATTCCAAGCAACCTACCAAGGGTTTTTCTTAGGTGGGACCTTCGAAGCGCAGTTTGTGAATATTCTATAGAATCTGAAAGATTAAAAAAAATAATAGAAGGTAAAAATAATAACAAAATTGAAACATTTTTCCTTACGTCCTTACAAATCCTTACGTAGAAAGGAACACGAATGTCCTTTATTCGGTTCTTCGTCGTTTAGTATTAATCGTTAATGGATGACCGGCTGGTGGGGAGATGTTTTCTATACCAGAAATTGTTGACGCAGCCACCGAGGGAATGGCGGCCCTTGTTGGGGCCGGAATATTTTCTACCACGTTGTGTTTGATGTGTTGTGGAGGAACGGTAACGCTATAACGGTCCAATGGTCCCGTTATGTTCTTTACCGCCTGTGCGATCTGAAAACAACAAAATTATGTCAAAAGACTCTGAAAAATACAATAATATTTTCAGCGGATTAACAATTTTCATAAGCATAAATTATATTTTCCATAACGCTACAAGACAATAAACTTGCGTCTAAAGTATTTAGATTTTCATATAAGAGTAAAATAATAAAAAAAAAAAGATTCAGAATTTTACTTACATAATCTTTGCAACCACGAAATCTAGGTTCTGAAAAAATCCGTGGCAAAAATCTGAAAAAAACAACGTTATTTGATTTTTCTTTCAAAATATTTTCTAATTTCATTCGTGATATGAAAACGAAAACTATTCGAGTGTTCCATTAAGGGTATGAAAGTAAAAATATCTAAAATACCTACCAACCGCTGACCGATTCTGTACTGAATTCCTTAAAATGTGCCGTTATTCGTGGTATTCTAAAACGACCGCTAACGGAATCGTTAGAATATCATGCGGTATTTCCTGTTAATAATTGGTTCGTCAGCTCCAGATCTACACAGGCTAACAACAGCCATTTATGAAATGCCCGATCCGCTGACTGGAGGGCAGAAAATACAATTGACCTGTAAATTAAGAAGACACGATGAAATGATCAATATATTATATTTTTCAACCTTTCAAGGTTTGTAGTGTTGAATTGATGTTTGTTTTCCTAACACTTTGAACTCAGTGATACTCCCGCATAATTAAAAACAGTTGGGGATATAGTACTAACTATTAACTTAATATATTGGTAGCAGTACCAGTATGAAATATCTTCCAAGTATCATTTCATTATACATGTTCAAAATTTTATTACCTCAATAAATTATGACAGGATCGTATCAGTGACAGTGACAATATGATATATGATTTAGTAAGTATAGTATAATAAGAGAATAAAAATTTGCAACCTTTGAATATTGTCTCTGGACCTTATCCAGGACTCTAACAGTGTACGACAAAGTTTCCTTATATTTTCTTAGCATTAGACATTAAATTAAAAAAAAAACAACATTGACAACATTGTATGAGTTAGACAAGTCGTTATCATTTCACCTCTTGCGGATAATAACTAATATTGTTATTTTAAGATGTAGTTGTGAGCTTATGCATTTTTTCGCTCTTGGGTTCAGCATCTGCTAATTTTCACTTCACTTCGTTAAAATTTGTGTCGGCAACCCCACGCCAGGTTCGGAACTGAAAACTGTGTTCAAAATGGCTCCGAAAAAAAAGAATCACGCTGAGAAAAACACACAGAACGCGAAAAGTAAGTAAAACTATATTATATTATCGATAAAAACTAGTGAGATTAAATAAAACTAATGAAATTACAGAAACAAAGATCTCTGCTGAGCGGAGAGCGGAAAAAAATCTACTGAAAGGCTGAACAATGCAGATCTGCACAAATAGGTAAGATTGTATAATCCATGTATAACCCAACAAACATTTTTTGCTGAACAACCGCTGAAACATTGTTTAGTTCTAATTTTAAATCAGCTATCTTGCTGAAAGAAGGCAACCCAAATTCAGAGAGAAGCTGCTGTTCAGCCCTTAAACATCGAGATCTGGAGAAATTAATCAGCGAAGATGACATGAAACCACATGAAACGTCAATTGACGGAGCAACAAAAAAAAAACAAAAAGAATGCTGACCGATGTATGTCCGATGTTTGCCAGCTAATTTTCCCCTCTCGTGTTATTTTTTCTTCATTTGAACTTGTCTCGAACTTTTAACCTACGACTTGTTGGTCTCATGCCGCAGAAGGCAGAACCAACCATGCATTCTGCGAAGGAACAGAAAAGTGTCGCTCTTAAGCGACCAAAATATTTCTCAACCAAAGTCAATTTCATATGAAGAAATTGAAATGGCTACGAGAATTAAAATGTAAATTTTCCGGCAATGCCATTTTATCATGCAAAATGAGAAATTTCGAATCATTAGACGATTCACAAGATAATTATGTTGATTCGTCATGAATAACAAAAAGTTTGATATTGCTGAAAGACGCTTTCGAAGCTACCCTTGTACAGCTGACGGTTGTCAAATTTGAAGGTGTCAAAAATGGTTGGACAAAGGCTGAACGAGTTATTCTTCAGCCAATTTTCCCCTACTTTCTATTGGCTGAAATAAAACTTCCTTATACGCTGAAACAGCGCTGAAATATTTCTTTCTTCAGCAAGAAAGCTGAAACAGCAATCAGCACCTCAAAACAGCATACGATCAGAGAATTGGCGTTTTTAATCAGCAAAAATGTTTGTTGGGAATATCAGAAATAAAAAATAAAAATCTCAACATTTAAATTTTTTAATTTTATTTTATTTTTTGTGGGAAAGAATTGGAACTATATTGGTTATGGTACAGGGAAGCTCTTTTTAAAAATATTTTACAATATGCGGAACGTATGATTGAGCGTTATTTTTACTACAAACTACTATAAGCAAACTATATCCATTGAAGTTGAACAAATCTATGATTTTGTATTCCAACGTAGCTAGAACATTCAGGTAGATTGTTTTGCTCGCCAAAAGTGGATGATATTTTAACCGTATCCAATAATGTAGCATGAAATATTTGTTCGAAAAAATCGCTCTTTTTGAATGGTAAACATGCTTAACAGCCCTTTCCCCATATGGTACTTTAACAGATAATCATAATACAGATTGTTAATATGGTCTGTGTTATTGTACATATACTGTTCACTTTACAATAAACGATAACGTTTAGAGACAATATAGAATATTCTCTATATATTGTAATTGATTATGCGGGCTCACTCTTCCCATGATATTGCTGATAAAACAAATTAGGACAGTTGTCTGACTGACACGCGATAAGACATTCAGGCAACTCGCAAACCTTCAACAGTCACTGTTGTCGGCCGTTATCCGATACATAAAGCCGCTTTAACTGCGCAAAGCAGGACACTCTCATACAATCCGTTATCACACACATTTTACTGGGTTTGAAGAACATCATCGGTTCTTTGTTGTTCCAACGCTCTAAACGAGCAGTAATATTTAACGTAATTCGATGAGTCGGTTCATTTCAGGTACTTCAGGTCGTGGTTCAAGTTTGTGGTTGTGATTCCACCAATTCAGAAATTCAACCATTTTTTTGAAAATGATTAAGTCTCCTAAGCCATGCAAATCTTCTTACGTAGACAAGTCCAACCTGATTGAAGAAATAAAGTAGTTAGGACGAAAATCAATAATAATGAAGAATTGGTACCACAAACCTTGAAGTTGCTTCATTGAATGCAGACAAGACATGCACCTTTTGAGACCCCTAGCTTCACATATTTAGCATCGCTCAAATCACATCAGCGGCTTTGAGTGTCTAAGCCTCCTGCTCGATGCCGAGTACGAAGTGGTCTCTTTGTTAGCACGGACGAAAAAGTTTCCCGAATCAGCTGGATGTTTGCAAGTGGAGACTTTCTTGGACACCACCACCAATCCTTTGAATTCCACCCCATCATACTTTGCGTATCCGCCATCGATGGTCTCGCTGAGTTTTTTTCAACTTCCGACTGCTGCTGCTTTTGGCCAAATCCTTCTAGATTGGGTTATCCTTTTTGTGGAACTGTTTCAGGAACTAAATATGTAAACTAAATTTTATTATTCCATCTGATCCTCGCACTACTGCTTTAACTAAAAACAAATCAATAAAACCGTTTGAGGTAAACTAGGTAAACAAACCTTAAACAAACAAATTTTGAAATTTTGGTTTGTTGACAGATGGGATACAATTAAGCGATGCCAGGTATCAATAATTGCTTTCGAAGAGGTTAAGACTAAAGAGACATACTATAGGCTCGTTAGTTAAGACTAATTTGGAATAACCCAATTAACCTATCGGCATATGAACATTGTTCAAAAATTGAAATTTCTATTTAAAACTTGTATGTATCGCTACGCTGTAGGCGATTCACAAATGCTGTGAAATTAGGATTAAGTTAAATTTAATTCTTGACCAAATACATATAGGTGTTGTACGATTTAAAATTAGATAATTTTAAAAAAATATTTAAAAAAAATGAAGTCTCAGCGGTTCTGTCACGATTAATTTGAATTTTTTTTTGGTTTGTAGAATTCAAGCAATCAGACATTTTCGAAATTTGAATCTAGTTTTGATCCACAAGAATCAAAACTTAAATCTTGAAAATGATCAGTTCAATTAGCAAATAGTAAAGAATTGTGACAACAGTACTCACCTTGCTTTCCCCTTTGAAGTATCACACCGTAACTGATTAAAAGTAATCCAAGTTAAGCCTCCACTTCTGAGCCGAGATCCGGATCCGGGTACGATGTCCGGGATGAAATTCCACCAGAGCCCATACCGTGTGTACATTTCCTTGGAAGCTTTGTTTGCAATGGGTCGATGTTTTCTATAATTCGTTAGAAAATAATATAAATAATACTTGATTATTTACAATTCAATCAATCAAACATTTTCGAAAATTGAATCTAGAGTGAATCCACAAGAATTAAAATTTAAATCATCAGTTTAATAAGAAAATAGTAAATAATTGTGACAACGCTACTTACCTTGCTTTTCACTATGAAGTACCACGGCAAAAACTAATTATAAGTGATCTAAAAGTGAAGCCACCACCTCTGAGCGTGTCTGGGATCCGGATCCGGATCATAATACGATGTCCAGGATGACATTCCACCAGCGCCCGTACCGTGTTGACATTTCCTTGGAAGCTTTGTTCGTATGGTCCGATATTTTCTATGGGGACGATAATGGATTAGAAAATTATATAAACAAAACTTGATTATTAATGGCGTGTTCGTAAATTGTTTTTTTTTTATCGAAGCGATTTTTTATCGATGCTGGCGTTCGTAAATTATAAACAATCGTATGCAAAACATTGGAAAGTGATTTGACATCACCCAAAACAATCAATTTACGAACACGCCATTGGAATTCAATCAATCTAAACATACCTTACATATTATTAAATTATCGCCGGACAATGGATTCTTCTATACGGCGCTCAAAGCATTTCTGAACAGGAACAACGGAAAAAGCAGAAACCGAACTGCGACCAAATTCCACAACACATTTCACAACAATAACGCACCAAAACAAAACACGCACCCGGATTGCTGCGATTGAAAACTGCTCGTGTTTCGTTTTGCTCATCGCAGCACTGCGAAAAATATCGTCTGTTTTCGAGCAATCGAGCAGGCGGATGGAAATCGAGCCGAAAACGAACCGAATTCTAACCGCTAGAATTCGAGTACCGCCATGTCTGTTTTGCAATCGGCCCGATTGAGCAAACCTTCCTGACAGGGTTATGATAAGCGAAAGTTGATGCAACGTGATAATCCTGATATTTTGGAATTCCGTCGAATCATTCGAAATGTTGATAACAAAAAAACACCACTTTAAGCCCGGTTTACAGTTCTTGTGAACTCGAACTCGAACGTGAACGTGAACTCACCACAGTGAAAAAATATTCCGCAGTGAAATGTCAAATCGGTCAAATCTTCAAAATTAGTAAGAGGTTTGTTCAACTGCGGGTAGAAATTGGTTTCGATCGGAAAATGACAGATCATTCAACCAATGTTTTGATCGATACTTGTCGAACCAATGCTCAAATTTAAATTCAAATTTCTCAGAAAAACATATTGTTCTTCTTCAAAACATATTAGCTTTGAAAACGATTGATTTAATCAAATAATCTCAAAGTTCTTATCTTTGAATACAATGAATTTAAATTAAATTTTATGAATTTAAAGTACTCCCAAAAAGTATTTATCGATCAAGGAGTAACGAGCTTTAGCGATTCGTTTCTTTTGTAAAACTTATTGAAAAGACGTTATGAATATAACTTCTACAAGATAGCCATTTTTTGTTCTTGATTAAAAATTGACAAACAAAAAATTCAAAATTACTTTTAATTAGTGAAACATTTTAATTAAAATGCATCAGTACTCTTTTGTTTGTTAATTTTTCTGCTTTTCAGTTCTCCTTAAAACACATTATTTTGAATGATTTCATAAATTTTTATAATTATTTCCATACCTTTTCTGAAACACACATTTGAACAAAGCGGAATCTATTTTTTTATTTCAATGGAATCTGGCCATTCGATGATCTTCATTTACATTTATTCGTTGAGAAGCTCTTCCAACAGGTAGATTTATTCGTCGAGAAACTCTTCCAACAGGTGCAATTCCCAAGCAACATTTTAAACTCTGAATGGTTTTATAAAAAAAAAATAGTTGTTGTATAAGGGATTTATAAAGTATTGTTTGCTTTATAACGTAATTTACAAGGAACTCTATATGATTGCCCTTTAAGATAGCTTAAAAACCACTATAGAATCTTTTTATAGAACTCCTGTCAAATTTTGTGTTGGTTTTATAACCATAATTTTTTTTGGTTTAGAAGAGCGCTAAAAAGCAATTATTAAACCACTCTAGAAAACCAACCTTGAAGAAAACAACAACAAAGAATGTTTTATAACCTTTAATTTTTTTGGTTTAGTAGAGCACTACAAAGCAATTATAAAACCTCTCTAGAAAACCAACAAAGAATGTAAGTCCAAATTCGATCGAAATGTCAAAATGTGTATGTGTGGCATCGTCTCAAATGTTTACCACCAAATGGAGTATTTGACTAATTATGTTCCCCCCGATGAAGGAAGAAGCTGTTTCGGGAGACTCAGTTGTCTCGAGTTTTGTCACCAAGCACGAACAAGGAAAACAAGGAAACCGGATTGATCCACTGGAAACCAGATTAATCCTCTGGAAACCGGATTGGTTGCAGTTGCTTTTAAAGTAAAAAATATATAAATGCAGTCGTGAATCTCATTAGTTAAATTAGTTTATTGAGAAAGTTTTATGTGTTCTGAATAAAACAAAACTAGAAAAGCTCAAATTAATGTTTTCTATATTCAATAGAGTTACGAGGTGAAATAAACTTAATAAGGTAATAAGAAATACCTGTTCATTACACTATACACTACCTATACATTTCACAAAATATAATGATATGATAATCTCATTTTCTTTCTCTGTTGAGTTTCTTCGGAACCCCTATCGCGCTTATTAACTTTTAGCGAACGATTAGAATCTCCTAATTGTGTCCTCGGGTCCTAAAATTGAATACCATCAGCTTCCGGTTTATTTAGCGGGCTCTTAACCGGTTTTGGTGGTCGCTTTTGTCAAAATACGATTCTCAGTTCTACCCCAGGAGTCATATTTTAGTCGAACCTGTAATTTGCACAATTTATGAAACTGTATACTTAATATGAAAAAGCATTTAAACATTACCTGGGAAATAAAAAACGTCGAGACTCCGCGTTTAAGACGAAAGTGGTTCCAGTAGGCAACAGCCATCCGCAATTTGCTGAACATTTTCGTAGGATTATTAGAACGTTGAATCCTCGAGTCAAGCACAGAAATAGAGAATTTGGATCTTTTCAATCAAATTTTCTGTAGGAACTGGAGAAATTCTTCAGAAAGTTTTGTTTTGGGTTGCTTATTGTTCTTTTTTGTTTTGTTTTTGTGCTCTTTCGAGAACTGTCAGTTGCACTGAAATAAATACTCTTGGTGAGATCCGCGAATAGATCATTTGGTTTTATAAGGGGTAAAATTGTTTTGCAAAAGAATGTTTGCTCCTCAGATGACTTTTCTCAAGAATAGTTGGGTCTATTAATGATTTCTTCAAGCTCAGTTGGTATTTTGATTGAACCGCCATTTTTGGAGGAAATCATGAAAATTTAAGAATATTTTCTCATTCAATATTGGTGTATATGCGTAAATTACCAAAAAATGCTTGAAATAATGTTTGTTCTAATTGAATATTCTACTAAATACGGCATAGACCAAAACAAATAATGATATTGAAGTGAATCGAAGTCAACTAAATATTAACGAAAATGTCTATTTAGCTCTTTCATTTCATAAAATTTCAGGAGGGCGCGATTTATTTGCAAGTTTTTCGAAAAACTGCTCGATAAATTCAAATGCGCAACAACTTTACCCATAATCATGATGAAAAAATCGATTAACATCATAATAATTATTTATACATAATGATAATCTCATTATTTAATTCTGCCCATATTTTTTTTTGGTATTGAGTCAGATCATTCAATTTTTATAAATTCAATTTCAAAACCCTTTTCGGAACAATTAGTTCACAAAATAAATTGTTTTCTGCAACGGGAATTTTTTACCTTAAAACAGCTCTCGCCAAAACCCTTTCAAGTCCATATTGTTGTATAGTGCACTTATAATGTTCTCTTCAGAACCTCCTGTAGGTGGGCCTTTTTACACTTATAGGTGTTTTAAAGATGTTTTAATGGGGTTTATATAATCAAACGTTGTTTTATAGCAAAGTTTTGAAGCACACTTTCAGTTTATTATAAAACTAAAATTGTTACTTGGGTTAAATAATGCCCAAGAGGGTTTTAAAGTTAAAAAAAAATATCGTATGCGTTTCATTTCAAACTCGTAGTATTGTAAGCCTTTAACTGCCTTCAAATGTGGTTACAAATTAAAAAACTAATTTTTTATGAAGCAAAAATTTTTCCGTCATCGGTGAAATTTTTTTCAGAATGCACATTGCCATTCGGACGTGAAAATGAACGCGGAATTTATATTCACCACTCTTGTTCGTTTTCCGTTTTCACGTTCGCTCAGTGCGTTTACACTTCGAGCGGAATGTCAGTGAACGTGGAAAAAATATTCCGCAGTGAAAATCGGGGGAATTGAAATAAAATTAATATTAAAGGGCTTTGAACAAGGAAATCAGTTCAAAAATAATCGTTCAACCATTCCGCATCTATTCCACCTAATTTCGCAGCCATGAAATGCAGCATTGTCGTGTCTTTGAAGAATATAAGTTTTTTCATTTTCACGTTCGAAAGAACTGTAAATGCACCTTTACACTGTAATATTTACATTTTCTGGCACCGAACTACCAACACACATCGAAATTGAGAAAATATTATACCCATTAAAGAAATACATTTTTCCGGTTCGTCAATGTGGTCAATGTTGGCGGATTGGTCATATAAAAAGCCAATGTAAAAGTCAAGTGAGATGTAATAAATGCATTAATGGAACGGGCGAGCTTGAACACATTTGTTCTGCTGACGAACCTCAATGTGTGAACTGCAATGGATCGCACAGAGCAAACGATCACAAGAAGTGTCCGAAACTTATATTGAAAAAGCAGAAGGATCAAGAACGAAGTGAAACATTCTCCCAAGGCCAAACTGACTGGTTTTGCCACACCGGAACGAAAAATGCCGCGAATTTCAACTGTGTACAACAACAACAACAACAAGTCCTATCGATATCTCCAACCTCAACGGCTAATATTCGAGCTAGTGCTGCTAAGCGACGCTGTGGTGATGATGATGACCTGGAAGAAGAACCGCCCCGTCTCGAGGTAAATATTTCGGAGGGGGTGTGTGATTCCATTCAGGCAAGCATCGGATCCGAGGAAGTTATGGGAATCTCATGCGAAATAACGGATGAAGGAATAAGGGAAAAAATTACAACAGAAACTCTGGGAAAAATTTCTGATGTTGTAACGCAGAACATTAGATCTTATCTATAGGTTCCTTGCGTTTATGATAAACGATCACGTCGAACAACGAAGAGTGCAGAATCCCACTGCGTTGTATTCAGTGGAACTGTAGAGGAGTTCTTACCAAAAAATCGTCGCTTATCCATTTGATTAACTCTGAAAGGGCCAACGTGATACTTTTAAGCGAAACACATTTAGATAGTTCCAAAAATTTTGTCGTTCCACAATTTGACATTTTTAGAACCGATGGCAGGAGCAATTCAATGGGAGTTGCCCTTGCAATAAGAAGAGAACTCCGTCCTACAGCTTTTGCCGTACCTGGATGTTTCGATATACAACACACGTCTTGTCAAATAAAAAGCAGATTTGGAACTTTGACCGTAGTTTCGCTGTACATTCATCATCAAGCAAATGTGTCTAAGGCTAAATTTGAAGAATTTTTCGCCGCAATTCCCTCACCATGTATCATTGCAGGAGATTTCAACGCAAAGCATAGTCTTTGGGGTAACGAATCGGATAATACTCGCGGTTCACGTATAGCAGAAGCTCTGGAGTGCAGCAACCTCGTCGTCCTAAATAACGGAAGTCCAACTAGATTCGATGTAAACCGGTCGTGGAGCGCAATCGATATCACGCTGGTTTCATCTGATTTTAGTTTGGATTGTGATTGGAACGTTTTGGAATCCCCGAATGGCAGTGATCACTTTCCAATCATCTTTGGTACCGATTCTACACCGATAGAACTCCGCAATGCGAATTTGCATTTTAAAAAAACCGATTGGAAGAAGTTTTCTGATAAAATAGAAGAATCTTTAGCTGATACTCACGACACCCAATCCTTCGACACTTTCTTTCGGAAAATTTGGTCTGCTTTAGAGTTTTCGACTCCGGTTCCAAAACGTAGTACTCATCTGCACAAATGCCCTCAGCCATATTGGGATGAAGAGTTGACTGTTGCTAAGGATGCAACCCGCAGAGCTTTTCGCGTCTGGAAAAGAACTCTGTCCGCTGATGCATATGATCACTATGCAATCAAGGAAAGATTGTTTCGAAATTTGGTAAGAAAGAAAAAATCCGAATCATGGCAGTCTTTCTGCAACAGTTTCGACAATACAACAACATTACAAACATTGTGGAAACTCGCCAAAAAGTTTAAAAATGGTACCTCATCTGCGAATCGAACTGTTGATGACAAAACTCTAAATATGATGTTGGACAAAATAGCCCCTCAATCAGCGAAAAGACCAGGATTGACCTTTTCACAATGCGAATGTGATGATCATTCCAGCAATCTGTCATTCAATGTTTGTGATATTGAATCGGTGATGAAAACCGGTAAAGACTCGGCGCCAGGATTGGATATGATACCCTACTCTGTTATCAAAAATCTCCCCTTAGTCGCTATTCGATGTTTAGCCAGAATTTACAGTGATATCTTCTCCAATGGAATGATTCCTCCCACCTGGAAGGTTTTCAAAATAGTAGCCATTCCTAAACCGAATCACGATTTACCTACAGTGTCCAGTGTTCGCCCAATAGCATTAGCATCATGCTTCCGCAAAATCTACGAGATGATGGTTAAGGAAAAATTAGAATGGTTCATTGAAAGCAACAACTTGTTTCCTAATGAAATTTGTGGTTTCAGGAAAAACAAAGGCACTATGGACGCGTTGCTCATAGAAGAGTCATCAAAAGCTCTGAACATGCAACAACACGTTGTCGTGTGCGCTGTGGACATCAAAAGTGCCTACGACGATGTTGAAATTGAAATACTTGTTCAAGAATTGAGAGCACTAGGGACCCCTGAATGCTTAACTCAAAGTATCTACAAACTTTTTGAAGAACGAATTTTGTCAATCACTGGGAATTCTGGTTTGATAGAAAGGACTACCTGGAAAGGCCTCCCGCAAGGATCACCCCTCAGCCCTATCTGCTTCAACGTCGTTTTGACAAGACTTCTGCGAGATTTACCAGATGATGTTATTAAAATAAACTACGCCGATGATACAACGCTTGCTGTCAGAGGAAATATTTTAAATAATAGCTGCCGAGCACTTCAATCAGGGATCGACACGTTGGCTCACGGTTTAACGCTTCTTGGGTTTGAAATTTCTCAAACTAAGAGTAAGTGCAAAGATAGTAGATATAAAGATACCCAGCTCTTGACATTTTTCATATAAATTCCAACAGACATTCTTTCTACAAACATCAGTACCACCTGCTGACGGAAAAGGTCAACATTTCTCACAAATTGTGTTTAAAGATACGAGCGTGCAGATCATGATGCACTCTGATATGTTTTCAATAAATTTAAAATTATTCAAAATGCACTCTGAAGTAATTTGATTAAATTTTGCAGAAACAAATGCTACTGACTCAGTAAAATTGAGCTAACCGCATTCAGATTCATCGATTGTGAAAAAACTCAAACTTAAACAGTTAAAATAATAATGAAAACATTAACGTTCACAATGTTTTTAATTTGATTATTTATATCAGCAATGAATAAAAAAAGTGTATAAAGAAAATAATAATTTAAGAATACTTTACAATTTATAATTTAAGAACATACCCGCATAATTAAAAACAGTTGGGGATATAGTACTAACTATTAACTTAATATATTGGTAGCAGTACCAGTATGAAATATCTTCCAAGTATCATTTCATTATACATGTTCAAAATTTTATTACCTCAATAAATTATGACAGGATCGTATCAGTGACAGTGACAATATGATATATGATTTAGTAAGTATAGTATAATAAGAGAATAAAAATTTGCAACCTTTGAATATTGTCTCTGGACCTTATCCAGGACTCTAACAGTGTACGACAAAGTTTCCTTATATTTTCTTAGCATTAGACATTAAATTAAAAAAAAAACAACATTGACAACATTGTATGAGTTAGACAAGTCGTTATCATTTCACCTCTTGCGGATAATAACTAATATTGTTATTTTAAGATGTAGTTGTGAGCTTATGCATTTTTTCGCTCTTGGGTTCAGCATCTGCTAATTTTCACTTCACTTCGTTAAAATTTGTGTCGGCAACCCCACGCCAGGTTCGGAACTGAAAACTGTGTTCAAAATGGCTCCGAAAAAAAAGAATCACGCTGAGAAAAACACACAGAACGCGAAAAGTAAGTAAAACTATATTATATTATCGATAAAAACTAGTGAGATTAAATAAAACTAATGAAATTACAGAAACAAAGATCTCTGCTGAGCGGAGAGCGGAAAAAAAATCTACTGAAAGGCTGAACAATGCAGATCTGCACAAATAGGTAAGATTGTATAATCCATGTATAACCCAACAAACATTTTTTGCTGAACAACCGCTGAAACATTGTTTAGTTCTAATTTTAAATCAGCTATCTTGCTGAAAGAAGGCAACCCAAATTCAGAGAGAAGCTGCTGTTCAGCCCTTAAACATCGAGATCTGGAGAAATTAATCAGCGAAGATGACATGAAACCACATGAAACGTCAATTGACGGAGCAACAAAAAAAAAACAAAAAGAATGCTGACCGATGTATGTCCGATGTTTGCCAGCTAATTTTCCCCTCTCGTGTTATTTTTTCTTCATTTGAACTTGTCTCGAACTTTTAACCTACGACTTGTTGGTCTCATGCCGCAGAAGGCAGAACCAACCATGCATTCTGCGAAGGAACAGAAAAGTGTCGCTCTTAAGCGACCAAAATATTTCTCAACCAAAGTCAATTTCATATGAAGAAATTGAAATGGCTACGAGAATTAAAATGTAAATTTTCCGGCAATGCCATTTTATCATGCAAAATGAGAAATTTCGAATCATTAGACGATTCACAAGATAATTATGTTGATTCGTCATGAATAACAAAAAGTTTGATATTGCTGAAAGACGCTTTCGAAGCTACCCTTGTACAGCTGACGGTTGTCAAATTTGAAGGTGTCAAAAATGGTTGGACAAAGGCTGAACGAGTTATTCTTCAGCCAATTTTCCCCTACTTTCTATTGGCTGAAATAAAACTTCCTTATACGCTGAAACAGCGCTGAAATATTTCTTTCTTCAGCAAGAAAGCTGAAACAGCAATCAGCACCTCAAAACAGCATACGATCAGAGAATTGGCGTTTTTAATCAGCAAAAATGTTTGTTGGGAATATCAGAAATAAAAAATAAAAATCTCAACATTTAAATTTTTTAATTTTATTTTATTTTTTGTGGGAAAGAATTGGAACTATATTGGTTATGGTACAGGGAAGCTCTTTTTAAAAATATTTTACAATATGCGGAACGTATGATTGAGCGTTATTTTTACTACAAACTACTATAAGCAAACTATATCCATTGAAGTTGAACAAATCTATGATTTTGTATTCCAACGTAGCTAGAACATTCAGGTAGATTGTTTTGCTCGCCAAAAGTGGATGATATTTTAACCGTATCCAATAATGTAGCATGAAATATTTGTTCGAAAAAATCGCTCTTTTTGAATGGTAAACATGCTTAACAGCCCTTTCCCCATATGGTACTTTAACAGATAATCATAATACAGATTGTTAATATGGTCTGTGTTATTGTACATATACTGTTCACTTTACAATAAACGATAACGTTTAGAGACAATATAGAATATTCTCTATATATTGTAATTGATTATGCGGGTAGTGAATTGTTGAATTTCAAGCCAGTCTCAGTGTTTAAAACTTCTTAAGATTTTATTTTTTGATTCCCTCAATGTGATAACATTCCTACGGTTGAATCAGGTGAATCGAAATTAAAACATCTTAGGAGGTTTTAAGACCAGTTCAAAATTCATCTTTCAACTATTTTTAGTCACTGGCTAGAGAAGATTTTTCATTTTCACCTGAGGTGTACCGCTACCTTTATTTACTCTGTTAAATTTGTACATAGAACTAAATTTAGCTAAATGGCCTGCAAGAAAAAAAGTTAGAAAAAACACAATACTCAAAGTGCTGCATGATAGAAACAGCTGGATCAACTTATAAAACTGTGGCATTTTACTTTATCTGAAGTGTCGTGTTAAATTTTGAAGAATATTATTTTATTATTAATTTTGCAAATTTTGAGTCTTCTCCAAAGTGAAACAATCATGCTGATATTTTTTTTTTTTTGGAAATTTGAATATTGTGCAATCTTTTGCTGTCACAAAAAGCGGTTAGCGAGTAGAAAAATTAAAAAAAAAACTAATTTCAATAGGTACTGATTTGAAATATAGCACAAATGTCACAATCCACAGATCTAAAGTGTGCAGTCCCATTTTGTGGCTGCGGATAAAATAATCCACACCCTCATTTCTGACACTGGAGATTTTTGAGTGCACAAATTAGTTATTGTTAATGGGACTTTTGATTGCTGTGCTAATAACTCTCAATTGAGTACATGTGTCCCACCGTGTGATAAAAACTGATTAACATGAGTTTTTTCTGCTAACAGTGTTCACTGTGTTTTAGTTGCATTTCTGCCGTCATATTTGATGGTGGCGCTTATTTTTTTTGTCTCCCGGTTTTCATAAGAGTTTGGAATCTTTATATAAACTATTTTTGGTAAGTGCCTCCTTATTTCGAAACGACAAACTGAACTTGTACCGGATATAATAATTCATGGCGAACCTGTAGAATTCGTAAATTCTATAAAACTTTTGGGAATGAATCTATCGACAAATCTCTCCTGGTCACATCATATTCTACAGATCAAAAAACGCACAGCACCGTATCTCAATTTCCTTCGCAGTATTGCCGGCCAATATTGGGGAGCCCACCCTTCTACAATGATACACATATATAAAGCATGTATTCGGTCGATCATTGAGTATGGTTCAATATTTATGACACAACTGAATTATAAGGATAGTCTAATGCTGGACAGAATTCAGTGGGCATGTATCCGTGTATGTTTAGGGTCAACCAAAACTACTCATACAGGATCGCTAGATGTCTTAGCTGGTTTATGTCCTCTAAGCATAAGAAGAGATTCCTCGGCGCTGCGGTTCGTTAACAGAAGAGCATGTTTGAACACATGGCATCAACAGTTTGTAAATCCAAATTTGGAAACAAGATCCTTCACCACCGGTTTGCAACGAGCTCTTCACCACGTCAACGATTTTTTTCCTCTACAAAACACGCTGGAACAACTGCCCTGTTTTTTGTACAAACCGAACGTACGGAAAACAGTGCTTTCTATCGATCTTTCGGTGATGGACTTACGATCACAAGAAGCTTCTACCGCTGCTTTAATAGACACTTTGCTAGAGGAAAAATACTCAGAAAGTTCTATTATAGCAACAGACGGTTCCAAGGATCTACTAGGCACTGGTTATGCAGTCGTCAACAATTTTGGTGCTCCAACATGTAGTATCAAACTCCCTTCCACAATGAGTGTCTACACGGCGGAACTGCTTGCTATCAGGAAGGCAGTTTCTATCATCTCTGATCTGCCAGCAGGTAAATATGTGATTATCACTGATAGTATGAGTTGTCTTTCTAGCCTTCAAAACAACAAAATGAGTCCATCGAACCCCGTTGCATGGTACGATATTAAAAAGATGACTACAATGGCTCAACAACAAGGTTCTGAAATCCATTTTCTTTGGGTACCATCACATCGAGGAATCCAGATGAATGAATGGGCTGATCAAGAAGCAAAACTGGCCTGCAGACATGGTTTGCCGGACGATTACACGTTCACTGTGCATGATGTCTCCTTCCCAACTGTTCAACACGCTAGACAACGGTGGCAAAGTGCATGGAACGCTGGAGTTAAAGGCCGTTTCTGCCATAGTATCCTTACCAACGTTACAAGTCATCCATGGTTCCATCAACTGCAACTCGATAGGAGAGAAATAGTTATTTTGTCAAAACTCATAAGCAACCATTCACGGTTACCTGCACATTTGTTTAGGAATAGGATAATCCCCAGTGATGTTTGCAACTGTGGCGCGATAAACGCAGACCCTGATCACTTCCTGTTTGCTTGTTCGAACTTCAGTGCGAAAAGAAATGCTTTATGGAGGATTCTTGTGAACAAAGGCGTTGTTCCTGATACACAAATCTTGTTGAAGAAACGTGATATTGAAATTTATAAAACAGTAGCAAAATTTTTCGTAGAATGTAAAATAGATCTGTAATTTTCTCTGCTTCCAATACCCACTTGGCCAGCTATGTAACAGAGGTTAAGCCAAATAGATGTAGGAAATAAAAAAAAAAAAAAAAGTGAAACGAAAAGCTTTTGGTGGCGGTTGTAGTTCACCGCAAATAATTTTAATTTTCAAATCAATGGCTGAAATCGTCGAAAGTAATTGAATCTGGTTTCACATTGCTTGTTAAACAATTTTTTGCTCAAAGATTTATTTTGAGCTTCTTCATCTGTGCATCGAAAATGTTGGGGCCATCCGCTCGGAACGTTAAAAAAAATTAGCTACGAAATCCAGGTAAGTAAAACTGAAAAAATGAATCCTTCCGTTATCTGACAAAGAGGAAACTTTATAGAGGCATCATTTTAGAAGTTGGCCGAGATACCTGTTCGGAATTGGAAGAAGCTGCCAACAGTACTGGAGAATCGGAAAAATTAAAATAAAGAGAACGGATCTGCGCTATGGCACCGGTGGATTGCAGGCAAACTTACCATCAGCGTTTTGAATATCAAGACGTATTCTGTTCTTTATCGGGAGGTAGAAGCAGATTTATAAAAAAAAATAGGATCGGAAGACAGCTAAATGAGCGTCAACCGACACCGTCGTGATGATCATCTACTCCGGGAGCTGAAAACGAAAAGATTTTGCGACGAAATTTATGCTTGTGAAACAATGAAGGATTAATACAGGCAGGTTTAGAAGATCAAGAATATTTGACATACTTTATTGTTGCTTTCAAAATTACATACTATTTTAAGGTAAAAACACATCTGATTCCCATCTGTGATATGATAGCCATCCAGGACACAATTCACTGGAGGCGGGTGGTGGCTTAAAACATGCATTAATACTAGTATGTAAGGTAATTACTATAATCATCACCGTTAATGTTAATTTTTTTGCATTATTATTATCTTTATCTTTATTGGCTTTTTATTAGGTTATAATGTCATTTATTTATTTTTATAAGTGCTTCTAATTCGGTGTTCAAAATTTCATTCTATCGCCAGGTTAAATTAACTTCACACTTCACTATACGTGACTATACGGAAATATGACCCCGGAAAGAAAATTTGTAGAAATCAAAAAGACTTCTTACACCCAGCAGAGACGGAAGCCGTTATTTCAGGATAACCACACCCAAAATAATCTGCACGTCGCTGCTACGTGAAAAACTACATAATTTTTATCCAATTGATTTTCACGTAATTTGTACGAATAAAATAAGTAAACGCTCCCCTAATAGGAATTTTGTTCTATGGAGATCACGTTCAATTTACGTGAATTTTTAATGCGATCAACGTGTTATGAAGATGAAAGCTACTTGAAATGTGTTTAGTACCGCAATGATATTTGGATCCTTTCTACTATTTTTTCGTTTCTACTTCTGGCAATAAAATGAAAACAAATTGAATTCCATCAAAATTTAAATTTATTTTCTTCAAAATTCTTCACACTGTCACTACACTTAATTCATTATTTGATTGAAAACATATTTCCGGAACTTTACATCGAGTTGGTTTGTCGAATCCTGTAAAAAATAGAAAATATTTAACAATTAAAAATAGAATCATTAAAATAATATATAATTTACCTTGTTAGGATCAGTAGATGCAAACTTTGGTGCTTAGGCTTCTTCTCACGGCCTTTCTTCGGCTTCCCAACGGGTCTCTTGAAGCTTTCTTCGAAACTGTAAACAACAAAAACCACAGCTTAAATTGAATTAAATTTCGACAGGGAAAACAATACACACTTCCCATTTTGATCCCGAGGCTCGGATTTGTATTTTTCGTGTTTGGGACCCGCAGAACATCCTGTGTGGTGTACTGCTTGTCTTGTGACGCTTAATTCCTCTTGAACTGCCGCATCCAAACAAAATCAAGTTAGCTAAATGACAAAAATTCCCTTTTCCAATAGGAATATACCACAACATGCTTGAGAAAATTGCAAAAAAAGGTTTCAAGCCCATTCACCTAGACTTTACGTGAAATTCATGTGCCAGTAATATGGAAGTACAGTAGTTACTACAAAGCAAACGTAGAATCGATGGGATGCTACAAAAGCTTAGTTTACGTGAAAAATCCCGTATAATAAATTTCTAAATTATTTTGGGTGCAAGAAACGCAGCTACAGTTTGCACGTCTATCAGGGTGCACTATGCGCCCTGGATTACGTTTCACATGAAGATTTTCTCCTGTACAGTCGTTTAATTCCTCGGTAGAAGAAACATTACCGCTGGTAGCTATACGAGATGCATGAGGGATAACAACCAAGGAAATTCTAATGACTGTTATCCCGTTCAACATGAGTTGCCGCGAGACGCCGGATTCTTGCGTCTTGGTTAACTAATTGGTACGTATTTGGAATTCAATTCTGATGAACAACTTATTAGTATTATTTTTTAACTTTTCAGCGGCATTAGTGCACCCTTATAAAAAAACCCTGGGTTAGCTGCGTGTTATTTAATTGGACGGCAATGGAGAATTTTCTCGACCATGAACTCCGGACACGGTCCTAGGTGGCGGTGTCTTAGGCGGGGAAAGCCTTCCCGTTCTAAATAACAGCTCGCACATTAGCTTGCAGATGCCGCCAAATGGGGAGCACCTTCCGGAGGAAGCGCGAGGATGGCCATAAGTCCGATTGGCCCTTCCGGCTTCTTCCATGGAAGCAAATCCTATGATTTTGACAATCCTCAAGGAGGCAGGTCGATAAGTTGGAACTTGGATGTCGGCTTTTGGTCTGCTAGATGGATGCAATTTGAATTTAAGAACTAGGAAATTAACTTATAAACGCGTTTAAATCGTGTGTATTACTTGCCTTTAATGTTGTTATTGTGCGGAATAAAAACATTTATTTTCGAGAAGAGACTTTTTTTTAAGAACTTTTTTTGACTTTTCTTTTGCAGAGAAATTTCCAAAATGCATGGACATCCCCATGTCAAAATATACACACGGAAAATAAAAAAAAGGTAAAATTTACCTTTTTTGCGAGGTGAATTTTTTCCACCCCTCTTTCGAGGTAAATTTTACCTTTTTTTCATTCACCTAGCAAAAAGGTAAGTTTTACCTTTTTTCAATTCACCTAGCAAAAAGGTAGATTTTACCATTTTCTCATTCACCTAGCAAAATAGTAAATAATACCCCTTTCCCATTCACTGATTTAAAAGGTAAATGCTTGTTTGTTTGATTGGTTTCTTCAATAATAATTAATTTAAAAAAACACAATTCATGAAATAATTGGTATTTATTTGAAATAAATGGGGACTGTTACCTAATATTTATTTTTGAAATATATCACCGTGTTCTTTAAAAATTGTTGAGGCAATTCCCTTGTTCGCCAAGCTAGTCAGGTCCGGCTTGTCCGGAATAATATCTGAAGGCTGACGGGAATACAACACGAAGCTCCGTGGGCCGATCTGAAACAAAAGCAAAGTATTATGAAGAGAACCAGCACAACTAAATGAAATCTAAGAAAACACTTACCATTTTGTTACGATTTTCACATATTGTGCACGAAGCAGAACTTGTTCCTAAACGGCAAAACAGCTTAACCTCAATAAACGGATTCGTCAAATAGTTACTTTTTTTCGAGATGATTTGTACCGTTTTGTTTAGCTCAATCCAGGTCAACTTCACCTCGCTACGAGGTAAGTTTTACCTTATTTGGATTTACCTTTCTTTCTAGGTGGATTATACTTTTTGATTCAGCTCAATTCAGGTGAACTTCACCTCGCTACGAGGTGAAATTTACCTTTTTTGGATTCACCTTTTTTCTCGGTGAATTGTACCTTTTTTCATTCTTCGTTTCAGGTATATTCTACCTCGCTGTGAGGTGAGTTTCACCTCGAATAGGTAGAAGTTACCTTTTTGGCTTTTGCGAGCATTCACCTTTGCTGTCTCGGTAAATTTTACCTTTTTATTAGAGCAAACGCACCAATACGGGAGTATACGCGGCCCGGTTTTGCTCATTTCAGCGGACCGGTTTTGGTATACACACCCTTTCGCGCACCAGGCGTTAGCATATTTATTTTAAATTTAGCATTGCACTGAGAAAACTTTTTGCAGAACATCTTGATCAAATAATATTATATACGGACCGAGTAAATTTTCTTAGCCGTGAGTTTTTTCGATTAAATTTCGATTGGTGCTTTTTCGAAAAGTTAAGTCATAGTCGACATCTCAGCATCAGCAGCCAAGCAGCTTCGACCGACCAGCAACCGGGTCCGGTGGCGGATACAGCCGAAACTTCCGGGCAGCAGCAGCCGGAATCAAAGTCAGCAGAATCTGCGCGAAATATTCCAGGTGCTGTGGAGTTCTATCATCAAGTAGAAAGTATTCCACCGCTGGTCAGAGGCTTCGGTTTCTGTGAGTTGGACCCGTCCGGCCTGGAGCGAGATGAAGGGCCGTTTTCGTCATTGCCCCGGTTCAAGCCTATCTGATGCATCCTCGATTTGATGCACCTCATCAGGAAGCGACTAATACGTCACCGAAACCGCCACGAAAATCGTAATGGACGAGATGCTTAAAACAGGAAAATCCTAAAACGAAGAATATTCATTTTGAACAGTTTGCTGAAGCTTTCTAACTCCGATCATAATGATTTTCTAGAAAATGTACAGATTGGAAGTTTTCCAGAAAAAAACAAATATGGACAGATTGAAAACCTTCGAAATAAACTATTTATAAACCTATATGATGAAAATCAAGTTCTTTTCACGTTTCATTAATATTCGAAACACTTTATGATACATTATTTATTACAGTTCAATAGTAGAAAACAACACTTAACAAATATTTCAAATTTAACATGTTTGCACTGTTGTTCGACACATACATCATCATCCAGTACGCCATCCTATTATGTTTTTGAGCCACTGTCTCAATCGATTAGCTGCTCACTGATTAGAAGGCCAATTTGAAGCTGACCTAGTCCTCCAACTGGGTTAAGTTGTTCGACTTTCCGGAAGACGTTTCCAATGCCAACAAACGATATCAAATTGTATCCCCGAAAGCATTTTGCAGACGAACCTTCAAAATACAAAAATATAGTTGGCATGTGCTGAACCAATTTTATTTTATCATATTTACCTGATATTTTAGAAGCGCTGATTTTCATTTTTCCTATTTTTGTATGTATTCTGGTTCGCTATGCGTAGAGCACACAGACCAATAAAATCACAGCTACACGACCGGAACAATGTTTATCAGAATCGGCCACCAGCGAATATTGAAATTCGAGAACGGAGACTTTTTTCCTTTTAGCAATCCTTCGGGTCGAATCGGCGAACCATGGAGCTTCGGATGAAATCACGAATGAAAATTTCTTTGTTTTTTGAACTGATTGTGGTTGATGTTGCTGTTACTTCGAAGATTGATTTGAAGTTATTGAAGGCCATGATTCTGGTTCGGAGTTCCGTTGTTGTTAACCCTGGGAGATGCACCTTGATTGGAAAAATTTCTGCTCTTCCCGTAAACGAGTCTGCCGGTTCCACCACGGCCGGTGTTCAGTGGACCAGTTCGACCCGATGCGCAAAATGGAATGTAAACAAACTCTACACGCTGAACGTCGTTTGTTTAACTCAGCATTAAACGGTAAAATTTTTTCAGTGCCTGTTTGCTCTCGCCCCTTTCTTGTGAGCAAATTTGGTGATTTTATCGGTCCCGACGGCAACGGCCCTATTTTGCTCACCCATATACCAACCCCCGGTGCGGTATAAAAGTGATCAAACTCGTGAGCATTTTCACTTTGCTCGCGATTGCTGCGGATGCCCTTATTCTCCGTGCAGAATTGACTAACTGGCTGAAAGCTTTCGAATGTGTAAAAGCTTTTTGCTCACGCTCTGTTTAAAGCGCCCAAACATAAAACTAAGTGGAGACACTTTTCTCGAATCTGTTTGGATTTTTATACAGAACAGAGTAACTTTGTTTACCGTGCACTTTGTGAAGTCCAGTAGAGTGTGAACTGCACAATAAAAAATATTAAAAATATTTTGTTTTAATTACTCTGACATTTGACTTACATTAGACATTAGAAATATTAAAAAAAAACTATTTCAATTATTTAAATTTATGCACCCGAATAATTTCTTGGCGTGTAATGATCCAATGCATAAAATTTAATAACCGAGTTATTATTTTGTTCAAACAAACGCTTTGTGATTTGTGCGTTTGAGTCCCAACTAAACGGGTATGAGCACGTGCTACACGGTAAACAAAGTTAGTCTGTTCTGTATAAAAATCCATACAGATTCGAGAAAAGTGTCTCCACTTAGTTTTATGTTTGGGCGCTTTACACAGAGCGTGAGCAAAAAGCTTTTACACAATCGAAAGCTTTCAGCCAGTTAGTCCATTCTGTATATTTTGACATGGGGATGCCCATGCATTTTCAAGATTTCTTCAAAAAAGTAAAAATTAATGAAATTTCTCAAAAAAAAAAGGTACAAAAATTTCTTCTTCTGCGTAGCAATAAAATTTTTATTCTCGATTCAATATATAAACCGGTCATCCGAGTGCGGGAACACTGTTTTTAATTTCTTTTCAATTTATTTCGGCAGGAATAAAAAAGCAATCATTAGCTCAACTTTAAATATCAACTGGTACCGATTCACGTCTATGTCGCCAAACCAAATGCCAAAAAGGAAAGAAGAATCTGCAAAAAGAGTTTTGAATAATTGTTATTATTAGTTATAGTAAACAAATCAGTCACAACTGTTACAAATTAATTTAACTAAAAATAGGATTTTTGTAAATACAATGATATTTCGAAATTGAAAATATTTCAACTCTATTTTCAAGTAGAATTTCAACTAAAATTTATTTTTTTGACTTTGTTATATTGGAATCTTAATGTATGTCTGATTGAAAATTAAGATTATCTCTTAGGAGTTTAAATATACCTTTTAGAACAGTTCCGATAAGCTGACCAAAATTCAACGACCTGTTCTCTCAAGCTTGCATGATGGATTTTAGCTGTGGATAAAATCAAAACTTAATGAATATTTTTCACCAAAATATCAGAAAGCAAAATCAGGGTGTTGAATCAAATTTTATTCAAAAGATTGGAAAGTGAAGGAAAAAACTGATATCAGACTGCATTTTAGTTTCATTTTACAGTCCAAATCTCATGGAAGTTTAATATCTATTTTATAATACCACGCATTATCCTATCTATTATGGGACTTGTTTACTTTAATAATACTCACATATTTGTACAGATGGGAATGCAGTACAGAGATCAATTTCTCGGTTCCAATTAGGCTACCTTTTCAAGAATCCACCGCCGTCGCTCCCAGGCACAGTCCGGTTTCGGTTTATCTTTAAGGGAGAGTTCCGAGGAGCCCAGATATTTATCGCATTTTCT
This sequence comes from Uranotaenia lowii, assembly GCF_029784155.1. Classification (NCBI taxonomy): domain Eukaryota; kingdom Metazoa; phylum Arthropoda; class Insecta; order Diptera; family Culicidae; genus Uranotaenia; species Uranotaenia lowii. The sequence goes on along the minus strand of NC_073691.1, from coordinate 108,238,220 downwards.
AAATGACACAATTTAAAACTATGATTGGCAAAGTCGTCGAAGTGCGGTTCAATAAAATATGGGTCAATGCCGAACAGGAAATGCACCTGGGGAAAAGTATGAAATTTCAATCTTTCAAAATCATAAATGTTTAAAATTTGTAAAAATCATGTAAAAGGTGTAACAACAATACTTAAAAAAAATGTAAAATACAAGGAGCTGGTATTGTTTTTGGATTCACTACAAACTACGCAATACTAAGATAATTTGAGTAGGTATATGAAATCATAAATAACAATTGTACGTTGAAAATCGAAAATTTCGATTCAAATCATTATTTCAGAATCTATTAAATATTAAATCTTATATTCAAAATAGTCCTTATTGAAAGTTTTAATACCTGTTGATTTTCATGTTCATTGTCGTATCCATATGATCCGGGGAGTGTATTCCTAAAGATTGTGCTGTTCATATTACCATGGTTATTTGCTGCAGTTTCACTTCCATCGTGCCCATAATTGCATCGGATTTCATGGCGCTGCACCAGTGAAAAAAAAAAACAGAAACTAGAAAATGTTTAACCCTTTTTTTGCGAGGACTACGGCGAAAACTTACATCTTTCGTCGCTTTTGACAATCAATTAGATTGCATTTTGTCTATATGATCTATTGACTATTCCGAGCCAGTAGCCTTTCGATTCATGATAAAAAAAAAATTTATCAGATTTTGATGCACAGAAGAATGGTGCATGAAAGAGCTTGATGGACTTACTCGATAGGGTTCGGATTGGCCAATACAGCTCCAGTGAAATCCCATAGTTTTCGATATTTTTTTCCAATTCCAGAGAATCAAGTTCAGCTTCTGAAATCGTGATATAGGTTGAACCGATTAGACATGGTTTTGTGACATTTAGTAAAATAAAGACCGAATTCTTACCTTAAAATCTCTTACTGACCACACCCAGGAAACGAAATTTTTTCCGCGTGATTTGAACCACAGTGCCTGTCGTTAACCGTATGTTGTTCGGTCTCATATTTATATTTTTAATGACCGCAGCTGGCTTATTTTTCGCCTTCACGCAAAAGAATCGCCCTCAGATTACCGGATGACTCTCTGGTAAATCCACCGCTTAAGTTTTCCAAAATTCGTCCTTGATTTTTCCCGAAACCTTGTCTCGACCATTTCGCAGGATTCCGTTCGCGATGTTCCAGCATACCAGTAGATTTTTTAGTTTTTGTACCGCTATTTCCGCCGAATTCTGATAGTTTAACTCTAAAAAGTTAATTCACGGACCTCCATAAATGTTTTTTTTTCTTATTAATTGTTTTCTTCTTGCTCTTTTTTCATTAAAATGCAGAAAAAGCTCACAATGGGCGATGGAATCGAAAAGTTATTCTTTCTCTCCTTAAGAAAAACCCGTAAGATCTGTCAAAAGTTGGGTGAAATTTTAGCTGCATCCCGCTTGCACTAATGCAAAACCATCACCCAAATTCTGCAGCGCTTCCATCGCCTATTAGCTTTGAACATCCCTGTTCAACAGATTCCAACAACAGCAAACTTTTTATACAGAGCTGCATAATCGAGTTTTAGTTCAAAATTGTATATTGGCAACCCAAAACTACCCAGACAGGAAAAATCGCCCGAAATCGGCCCGATTTTTGTCCGTACATCTGCTCGATCGGTCCGAAATCGTATAAGAAATCGGGCCGAATTTAGTAGAAAATCGTGCGAAAATGAAACACTTTTTCGGGCGACGATAAGTTTTTTCAACCAGTTCGAGCAGATCAAATGTCAAAACAAGCGGACCGTTTTCCAACCAAATCTGAACGGTTTTCGAACCGTTTCTGGGCCGATTGCCATCGTCCCTCCGAAATAAAGGACCGATTTCGGGCCGAAACCGAACGGTTTTTCGAACCGTTTCTGGGCCGATTGCCATAGCGTCCATCCGAAAAAACGGCCCGATTTCCGACCGAAACCCAATGATTTTTCGAACCGTTTCCGGGCCGATTGCCAAGCGTCCACCCGAAAAAAAAGAATCGATTTCGTACCGAAACCGAACGGTTTTTTGAGCCGTTTCTGGACCGATTAGCATGGTTGCCATTCATTTAGGTTTTTCGGTTTGTTTACAAAAAGCTAGAGACTTTAATTTCATTTGTTTTTTATTTTTCCGTTTTTTTCTTCTAATTTATTTTTTGTTACCTCTTCTGCTACAAGACATTGCGATGTCTGGCGCAAGCTTCTTCTTGTTAGGCAATTCGTCCATTTTCAGGTATTGATTAAATCCTTGGGATGACAACTACATCATGCGAAATCCATCTTCGGGGTACAATGTTGTGAAGAGATGGCTTGAAGGTTGTTCGAGTTTTCCAAACTTGACGCGAATTCGCCATCATCAGAAGGCAACATGAAAAGAAATACAAAAAGACAAGAGAAAAAAGGAAAAGCAAAATAGGATGTTAGTTCATATCATCTATCAATATATAATAAGAAGCCAGCTCCAACTTATAATAAATCTAACTTAAATAACGTGATTGATATCGTCTACTTATAAACAGAACAGGAAATTGATGAAGTGGGATTGAAAACTTGAAAATAATTATTGAACCTGTAATTTTTACGCTGTAATTTGTTTTGAACGGTAAAACTACGACAAATGTCATGCTCCTTTTTGTTACAGGACATTTGTTGTAAAATCAAATCATTTTTTATTTAATATTGTAATTGTGCTTTATTGATTTAACGTCAGCCCATCGATATAAAATCATAGTTACACAGAAAAAAAATCTGAATCCTTAAAAGCATTGAAATTGAAAACCTTGAATATTACCTGACAAAGAAAGCGATTTTGTAATGTAAATTTACAAAATAAAAAATAATTAAACCATTTGAAACACTGAAATTGAATCACACTAATGTTACATGACACAGAACAGAATTTGCTAATGTGAAATTCCGTCATTTATGATGCTTCTTTTTATTTACATCATATATGATGTAGTTTTACAGATAGTTTTTATGTACACGAAAAATATGAATCCCTAATAGCACTGAAAAAGGAACGCAATATTATTACATGACACAGAACACGATTTTGTCATGAAAATTTTATCAACTTATGACACAGAACGCGTTTATGCAATGTAAATGTATAAATGCATTTAAATTTAAATTTCATGTAAATATTTTAATTGAAAAAGCAAATCGCTCAATTCAGTTGGTTCACATCGCGAGTTCAAGAAGACTTTCAAGTTTTCAGAGTTCAGAAATAATTAAAATACGAAGAATAATATTTTTCAAGGTGATCCAGTAAATTCTACGCTAGGAATTACTGCAGTTATTATAAGGAGTGAAATATTCCAGGGCACTCGAAATATTTCAGACTGTCATTCTCTCTACTTCTTTTTTCTGTCGTTTTTTCAGTTCTGTTTACTTTTTTGGTCGAAGCTAAAAATTCATTGCCCTAATCCAAAACCAAAATAAATTTATTGTAGGAAGTGGAATGCGTGGGTTTAGTTGATTTGATCCACCAGTCACGACAGTAAGTAGTGCCGATTTTGGGCGGAGTAGATCGATCTGAAACCAATCCTTTTTTTATTTCAGAACGACGAATGATATTAATAAACTAGTCGCTGCCCCACAGATAGTTTCTCCCTAAGGTTCTTGGACCGCAGCAGTTTTTAGCTATCCAGTCGATGGTCACCTGATAAAAATGAGTATTCCACAAAAAACAGACGCGGACCGGATTCAAACGACTAGCAGTTGGCGGAAGAGCGTTTCCGAAAAGTCTACATGTGCAATAAGAAACTCCCGGCATGGAGATTCTAGTGGAAGACACCATGCACTCATGCTTCACAAAATGGCTTGGGTGCTAGATGGTAAGAAATTTATTATCTTAATTTGGTATTTTTGGCGCTTCTTCCAATGATCTCTACTTAGAAACAGATATGATTTAATAGAATATTTGAGAAAGTTTCCTGATTTTTGTAAGGCGATCATTAATAAGAAATTAATCCTATTGCAGTATTCACTCAATTGCATCTATTCCGGTGTCCGGAGAGCTGCTGTCGGAGATGTTGTTCGTGTTGGCAACCGCCATAGAGACCTGTGTCATCAATTAAAAACGGCTCTAATGAAAGAACCATTACGGGCAACTTTAAAAAAGGGTAGGTAATTATAAGCAACTTTTCGAAGCAATAATCTATATTTTCAAATTCTCCCTACAGTTTGTCGTTGCGGTTTAAATGAGATGAAAAATGTGTACAGCTCCCTGGTATTAAATGCACATTTCGGATACTACTGGTGTTAACGTGAGTTTTTTGCCAAACGTTATGTCCAATAATTTACGTTTCACTTTAAACTTTCAGGAAAATTGAGCCGGACGATGAAATCGCAGTCGAGAAAAAAATCTATGCTGGTTAGCTGCAGCAACTCCAATACAACTTTGTCCCATCGCAGATATACTTCAAATGAATAATTAAGGTAAGACATTTAACCGATTGAATCAGCCCGGTGGTAACTGTGTCATTTTATTTTTCTACAGATTTTTGTTCACGCCAGCAAATGTTTCGTCTTTCGTAAGCGGAACGTCTTTGATTGTCGAACAAAACCGCCGAGGAGCCGTAAGGCTGCGCTTTTCAATAACAAGGAGAAGTACATCGAGCAATCCGTCCCTTGGAAACAAGTTGATGAATTCCATATCGTATGTAAGCAAAAGTAATCAAAATGTAGATGACCAAATGTAATTAAATTTTAATAAAAAAAATCAATTAACAAAAATAGGAATTATTTCTTATTGGATTAACAAAAAAAACCCTACAAAAAAACAAATCTGTAAAATTACATCCCATATGATGTAAACAAAACGAAGCGTCAAAAATTTCCGTGCGAGTTGAATATTACACGTTTTTTATTTTACAGGCGTGTAATATTTAACTTGCACTAAAAATTACATCATATATGATGCTTCTTTTTATTTACATCATATGTGATGTAATTTTCCAGATTTTTTTGGTAGTGTGTAGTCTGTACTATTCTATTACTCTCTAAAAAATTATTCTAAAGAGAAAGCTGACTTAAATGAAGAGATAGTGTTTTCTGTCTGATAGGTAGTGCTAAATCAAAACGATTTTTTTTTCATTACTTGTTGAATTGTTTTAAAGGCAACAACTTTCAGTTACACGTAATTATCAATATTTTTTTGTGTTTATAGATTGGATTCACAAGAATTAAAATTTAAATCTTGAAAAAGATCAGTTTAGTAAGTAAATAGTAAATAATTGTGACAACGGTACTCACCTTGCTTTCCTTTTGAAGTATAACACCGAAAATTGATGAAAAGTAATCCAAGTGAAGCCACCACCTCTGAGCGTGCCTGGGATCCGGATCTGGATACCGTACCGTGTGGACATTTCCTTGGAATTCGATGGATCGATGTTTTCTATGGGGACGATAACGGGTTAGAAAATTATTTTGATAAAACTTGATTATTTAGAACTCAATCAATCAAACATTTTCGAAATTTGTTTCTTGAATTGATCCACAAGAATTAAAATTTCAATCATGAAAAAGATCATTTTAATAAGTACATAGTAAATAATTGTGACTGCTTCCCTTTTGAAGGATCACACCGAAAACTGATTAAAAGTAATCCAAGGGAAGCCACCCACCTTAGAGCGTGTCCGGGATCCGGATCCGGATACGATGTCCGGGATAGCATTCCACCAGAGCCTGTACAGTGTGGACATTTCTTTGGAAGCTTTGTTTGCATGGTTCGATCCCGAATAGCCAAGATCGTGGTATAAATATGACAAAACAATGATTTTGAATTTAACAATAAACTTCATAATAATTTCAAAATATTTATCAACCAATTTTTATGATGAAATTACCATGATTTTTAAAGTCACCGTGAAGTATATCGTTTATTCAAAATATTTCATGGTGCCAAATATGTCAGAAACACGAACACTGTACGGTATCACAGTGATATTCTTGTGATTTTTATTGTTACAGTGTACTTGATGGTGAAATAAAAATCCAAACCACGCGAAAATTGGTAAATTTACTCATTTACATTTTTCCGTGTAGCGAAAATTTTTCTCGCTCCATAAACGTCACTTTCTTTCGGAGGTTGTGGCTGTTATTTTCGCGGTCGGAATCAGCTAATCCGTACTAAATCCGAAATCAAGCAGACCGGATTCGGAAATGAAAATGATGGCTCAGCTGTGTAAGTATACTTTTTTATATATTGATTAATTTGTAGGATAACTTTGCAAAAACTTATTTCCAGGGTCGGCAAGAAGATGGCTCAAGCTCCGCCGATATGTTGCAATTTATCCGTAGTGCAGATAGTTTGCTGATAGCCTTTGGAAAGAGGATAGTTTTTTTTAAACAATTTCAAAAACTTGAAAAATAAAAATGAAACACAAATGAACGAGTTTATTTTATTTAGGAAATATGAATTTAAAATGAAAAACAACTGAAAACAATAATATAAAACCGTGGAATTTCACGGTCCTGGAATTATGATAAATTGTGAATTAATATTGATGTTCACGATCGTTGAACCATTGAAATTCAAGGGAAAACTATGAAATTCACAGTTTCTTTGTAAAAAGTGGAAGCTGAAATAACCATTCGCTTCATAGTTTTTCGATTTGAAATGTATGGAGAAAAGTTGATTTTTTTATTGTTAAGTTGCTTAACAACCCCCTTTTTTCATGGTAAATTTTGCTAGAACCATAAATTTCACTGTTTAAAAATATGAATTTTAAAGTCCATTCATGGTTTCATGTACCATGATTCGCATAGTTTCAACCATAAAATTCATGGTTGCGTGAAAATGAAATTCATGGTGTTTTCATAATGTTTTTCTATTCGGGATGTTTTCTATGGGGACAACTAAGGGTTAGAAAATGATATAAATAAAACTTGATTATTTAGAATTCAATCAATCAAACATACCTCGCTTTTTATTAAATTATCGCCGGACAATGGCTTCTTCTACATACCGCTAAAAGCATTTCTGAAAAGAAACAGCGGAAACGGCAGAAACAGAACTGCGACCAAATTTCACAACACAATTTACAACAATCACGCACCAAAACGAAACACGCACCCATATTGCTGCGATTGAAAACTGCCTGTGTTTCGTTTTGTTCATGCAGCACTGCGATAAATATCGTCTGTTTTCGAGCAATCGAGCAGTTGCAAATGGAATGGATGGAAATCGAGCCGATAACCGACCGAATTCTAACCGCTAGAATTCGAGTACCGCCATGTCTGTTTTGCAATCGGCCCGATTGAGCAAACGTTCCTGACAGGGTACTCAAAACTGAATTGAGGATATACAAATTTTGAGCAACTACCGATTAGTTATTTTGAAGGTGTAATCGCAACACATTTTATGAATAACTCAATTTTTCCGTGTAGATTCTTCAGTTGCAAAATGCCGCTCAACTTGACTGCATGCAGATTCCATTCTTTTCGAATATGTGAATCATCTTCAAAGAGGATGGAATCAGTAGCAGCAATTTATTATAAAAGGGAAAGTGCATTTGTTTTGTATGCTATGGTCAATAATGCACATTGACCATAGAGCTTATACGAAAATCAAACGATTTTCGTTTGCTTTTTCTGATTATTTCTGCTTTAAGCGTTTGCCTTTACGTCCCGGCTCAAACTTTTTTTTCTGACCACCAGATGTCGCTTCCATAACAATCCTCCCATTTCTCAATGCATAAATTTTAATCGCAGAAATATTTCTCAGAGAGAAATATCCCAGTAATTACACCATGAGAAATATCCTTGTGCGTAAAGAGGGAGAAACGTGAAAATACCTAAAACTTAGGGCATCCGCAGCAATCGCGAGCAAAGTGAAAATGCTCACAAGTTTAATCACTTCCATACCGCACCGGGGGTTAGTATGAAGGTGAGCAAAATAGGGCCGTTGCCGTCGGGACCGACAAAATCACCAAATTTGCTCACTAGAACCCAGTCAGGAAAAATCGCCCGAAATCGGCCCGATTTTTGTCCGTTCATCTGCTCGATCGGTCCGAAATCGTATAAGAAATCGGGCCGAATTTAGTAGAAAATCGTGCGAAAATGAAACACTTTTTCGGACGACGATAAGTTTTTTCAACCAGTTCGAGCAGATCAAATGTCAAAACAAGCGGACCGTTTTCCAACCGAAACCGAACGTTTTTCGAACAGTTTCTGGACCGATTGCCATAGCGTCCATCCGAAAAAAGCACCGATTTCGGGCCGAAATCGAACGATTTTACGAACCGTTTCTGGGCCGATTGCCATAGCGTCCATCCGAAAAAAAGAACCGATTTCGGACCGAAACCGAACGATTTTTCGAACCGTTTCTGGGCCGATTGCCATAGCGTCCATCCGAAAAATCAAACCGATTTCGGACCGAAACCGAATGATTTTTCGAACCGTTTCCGGGCCGATTGCCAAGGTTGCCATCCATTCAGAATTTTCGTTTTTTTTTTCAAAAGAAATTTTCAATGTTTTTGTTTTTTTTAATTTTAAGTTTTTCTAATCCTAATTTATGCTTTTAATCATAACTCGTATTAAACATAATTGTATAATAATAATGAAATAATAATAAGTTATAACAATTATTATCACAATCATAAAATTTTTCCACGTTTAACGTTTTAAATGTTCTTACTAAATTAAACTTTCAAGATCGAGTGAAGATTCATTTTGAGAATTTTCTTATGTAGTCTCAATGCTACAATTCTATTTGCCTACAGTTTTTTACATGAGCTATTCAAAAAATCCTATTATTTACATTTGGAGGTCATTTTAGGTCTTGGTTTTCTACTATTTTACCGAGTTTCAATATAACTACCTAAATTTTTAACGTCAAACTGTTTAAACTAACTTCTTATAAATTAATCGATACGGTTGACTGCTGGAGTGTTGTTGATCCGGCTGTTATGATGATTGCTGTCGTTGTGGTTGTTGCGTGGCCGGCTTCTCGGTCAGTTCAGCCCAACGCATGATGGCACATTCTATGACCGGCTGTGCCCACCGGCGAATCGTCATCGTTGACCATTTCACAGTTGTCAAAGATGAGCAGAACGTTCATTAAAGAAATCCTGTGATTTATAGCTATAGAAGGATGAAAAAGAGAATTGTTAAAATTTAAAATAAATTTTGATTACAAGTTTCAACAAACATACACCATTGCAGGTGCTCCTTGATCGTCGACATATCCATCAGATACTTGATGACCTTTTTGTACATGGGGAACATTTTGGTGCCCACTTACAAAAGAAACGGTCATGATTTCTCATTCACCTACGGATACAAAAGGAAAAGGATTTTCAAACCATTCAATAAACAATTAAATGTAGCCGCAAATACCTCCAGCTCCTCCAACACGGTCTTACACGGGCTCCATTGCTTCGAGAGCCAAACAACTGTCATACATCGACCAGCTGATTTCCCGGAGTAGTGGAGTTATAAACCGTAGACCTCCGTAGACATGCAATCGTTTGTTGAAGTTCATCAAACATAACCAAAAAGCCTGAAAAAATAAACAAAACAATTTTTGTGAATTATTTATTTTACGGCTGTAAGAACATTACATTCTATGATACGAGTTTTTCAAGCATTGAAGATTAGTAGAAAATAAGATGTTAAAATAAGTGAAGGTAAATTTTTAAGTTTGAAACTTTTTATCACAAAACTTGGTCATAAGCAGTTGTAAGTTGTTTATGCCGAAATTTTCTTTTCATCCTCTATCTGTCTTTAATCTTCAATGTTTGAAATATTTCTACAAGCTGCAACAATTAAAAATTAACAAACATGCATCAGTTCCACCACATGTTGAAACATTTTTACTTGAAAACTTACCCTCGTGGGAAATCGAAGATAAAAGAAATCGGAATGTGACCGCCGTTGCAGGAAAACATTTCTGAACTGTAGGGACTTTTCGTTCCTGCTGCTGTTAGTGCCACCCGTCTGATCCAACGAACTAACGAAGTGATACCGTTGTTCCATCTCTTGAAAGAGGATGATTCAGACTCGGTGTCAGCCGTAGATTAGCTTATTCCATGCATGCGTCTCAAGCAGGGTAACAAACTTCTTTTGTCAACCTGAAAAGACAAATTGAAATATATTTATCAAAATTGAGTTTTTGAAATCGTTTTCGAAATTTTTCTTATTTCCAACTTATTAAATAGTATGTTACGCTGTGCTCTTTAGCAATCTTCATTTTATCAAAAATCAACTAATAAGTGATATAAGTGATATGTGATTATAAAATTTTCAAAACTATATTTAACAATATTAAAAAATAATTAAACTCCATTATACTTACATGAACACGGACAAGTTGCGATTAAAACAGAGTGGGAGGGCAGCTCGTGGGGCCATCTCAGAATAACGAACAGTTGTTTGAAATAATATTGGTTAGCCATAACCAGATTGCCGAGTACTTCTAAGGTACTTACACCTCTGGAAAACTTTAACCATCAATTCACAACCGAGTTCCCGAAGAGATTTTTCTTTAGTCGTGCTTTCATTCTTATGTATAAAACCTGCAGAAAGTATTAATGTAAATCGATATTATTTAGTTATATAAATTTATTTAAATAACTCTAATCTTTGGATTATTAGAATTCCTTACGAGAAAGACAATCAATTAAATAAACTAGTTTTAGTCCGAAGCAAGGATTCACATTTTAAATAAGCTTTATTCAAAATTTCAAATTTAAGTTTTTGGTGTTTTACATTTTTGCTTAACATTTGAATGTATGAACTGTAATTGTATAAAATTCAATTTCAAATGACACGCTAAAATGATTGCGTTACAAGACCAATACTTTCATTTCGAACTACATAATTGTTAACAAAAGTGATTAAGTGAGTGAGTGAGGGGGTGTTAACTACACACTACCACTCTTTAGTTATCCGTTCTGGGTGTATTGCAGTACCAATAACGACTTGGTTTCCTACATTTCGACTTTTTTGAATCTCTCACTCTCCTTATTAATGTCTTAAATATCCAGGTAGTTATCCCTCAAAATGTGCATGTGAACTAACGAGCTCATTACAATATTTTACACGGATTGGAATTGTCATTAGTTTGCATAATTGCATATTGAATCGAAGTTTTCAGCGATGGTGATGATATTCTGATGTTAACAGTTATTTAATTTTTGTACCTTAAATCTGGTTTCATTCAACTTGATTGAGTAATTCAAGGATTCAGTAACCCTCTAGAGAGAGGCGTCTGAGAAACTAACCTAACTTGGCCTGACCATCTAGTTAAAAGGCAACAGCCATATGGCTAGGTCAAAGTACTATGCATCTTACGATGGTCAATCAGATGTTGCAGTAGAACATGTGAAATACAGGATGATTTGTTCATCACCAATCTCTTAATGAAACTCACTTGAGAACACCCCAGCTGATGCATAGGTATTTGATGATGTTGTCTGGTCTCTCACGCATCGCTTCAGAACGCACGGCGTACCTTTAGGTTGAAAGATTTTTCCATACCGAAAGCTGAAAATAAGTGTGAGATTATCACTATCGGAATCATACACGAAATTGATGAAAACTTACCGATAGAGCAGCCATAATGCACCCTAAGTTCGTTTCTTCCTGGGTACAACTATTTAGCAGTCACAGCAGATTCTGAATCAAATCGCAGCTGACAAATATGGATGGATGGATAAATAACATTACACCGAAGAACAGTTCCTTTCCGAAAGCTGAAAATTAACGTGAAAATGTTACGGATGTCACAGATGTTCGATAGCAAAAATGTAGACATACCTGGATTTCATTAATCTGTTGCTTCAAGGTCAGTACTTCGAAGGATAATTTCAAGAAATTTAGAATTCCAATGAAAAACATGAAATCGATGAAACGCAAACCAGAAAACAAACCCTAGAATGAAATCTCAAGTGCACTTTCGTTACGTCGTATGAGACGTTTTTTAAACAAAGAGTACTATTACAAAAAATACAAACACTAACATAAAATAGTCTCTACTTCTTTTTGTTCAGAATATTTGTTGTCTGGACAACATATTCAGATTTGAAATTTAAAAAATAAAGTTGTTTTTCAAACTTTTGCAGACGTTTTCTGTGAATTATTATTATGGTCATACGACGTAACGAAAGCGCAGGCGAGAAATGCAGAAAACGCAAACCAAAACAAAACAGATAAAATTGAGAGAGGATGTTCGCCATGGGCGTCGATATTGCTAAAATAAAATGGGTTTATCATTTTTTAACAGATGATGCTACATTTTGTTGAAAAATTCAAGTTTGTTTCAAATAAAGCAGTGTTCATAGAGAAATAATTAAATTTCAATTAATTGTAATTATTTTTTAAAATTATATTTTAAATCCGTTTGATTTCAAGGTGAATGACTGGTTTTTTTTAGAAACTCATCGTTTCGAAGTTTTAGAAGCTACGCAGTAAGACATGCTAACGGTCTTAGTTTCTTAATTTCTCACATCTCATTCTCAATATCACTGCAGTGCACCGCTTATTCGCCAACGCATTATGAGTTTGATTGGAAAAAAAATCCTCACATAACGTCGCGATTATGTACTCGATATGAAAAATTACCACCGGTTGAAATAAAAGTTTCCCCCAGCGTAGGCAAGTACTCTAAGTGATTGCGCATCCCCTCAACAAGATGAACTGTAAAAATATTGCGCGAGTTCTCCGGAAGTTTAAAAAAAAGCTGCCAAAGGTGAGTTTGTCAAAAAATTCTGCGATAGCAATCTTAATGCTCTACTTGATTTCTTCTTTCAGCCAAAACTGTTTAAAAGTTAAATATCGACCTAGCTTAAAAGCCGCTTCTACCCTTGGAATTTAAAATAAAAACAAGAACAATTAAAGCTCAATGCAGGATTCTGTTGAAAAATTTGAATGAACGTCTATGTTTACCTTTTTCAATGAAAATCTATGTGAAGTTTTGTTCGGTCTTTCGCATGTGGATTAAGAACATGCTTGAAAGTTACCTTCATGTTAAATATTCGTTCACAAAACAGATGGGTTTAGCAAAAAAGTTATCGAATAAATTTTCCAACACATGTGGCCAGCGCAGGATTTCTACTTGGGTACATACATTGCTCTCTAGCACATCGTTTCAAAAATTCATTCCACCAATGCAGAATCTCGAAATTATTTAGGTCAATTGCAGTAGTACCACAGATCAAAGTACCTTCTAAGCAATCACTGATAAACATCTGCAACAACTAAAGTTCGGCTCACTTTAGAAACTTGATCGTCTCAACAGATCAAACTATCCACGGAGGGTTCTTCTGGTTGCTAAAAAATTAAGAATATTATTATAGTATTGTAACGAAATAGTTAATTATGTAAAAATTACCTGATAGGCAGAATTGCTGCAATAGGATATATCTCCAATGTCGGAAGTGTGTTCACTATGACTAGAGAATATGAGGGCAGCTGTTAAGTTGGCAGCAGAGCAATCGGCACACTAGCCCCGAGTATTCCGACTGGCTTGGACAAAATATACGCTTCGTCTTGATTTACAGAAATGGTAAGCCTATAGTCCACGCAAGGCAAGACGCGCTGGTACTGCTCCGGTGTTTTTTCGGTCGGAAAAAGGAGTTTGTCCTTGCATCTGCCGTACTTCGTCGAGCTGTACGAAGACAAAAGAAAATGAAATTTTCGCTAAACAAAGTATTTTTTCACTTACTTTTACCGCTAAGTTGTTATAGGCCACGGTGCGATTGTTGCGGTGCTGTGTGTGGCCATTTACAAGTTTTCTGGTCAATTTTATACGGTTTTCTGGAAGCGTACGGGGCCACTTGCATTGTGTGCCACCACCTTAAAGCGGATCCGGATACGATGTCCGGGATGACATTCCACCAGAGCCCGTACCGTGTGGACATTTCCTTGGAAGCTTCGTTTTCATGGGTCGATGTTTTCTGTAGGGACGATAATGGCACATAATGGGTTAGAAAATTATGTAAATAAAACTTGATTATAACACGCCGGCGTGTTCGTAAATTGATTTTTTGGGTGATGCATCGATTTTTTTCAAATCACCTTCCAATGCTTTTACATGCAGTTTGTTTAATTTACGTACGCCAGCATCGATGGAAAAAATCACTTCGATAGAAAAATCAATTTAAGAACACGCCGTTAGAAATCAATAAATCAAACATACCTTGTTTGTCATCAAATTATCGCCGGACAATGGCTTCTTCTAAAGCCTAGTCCACACTAGGCAACTTGGACTGCGATTTCGGTTGCTGAGACTTGTTTTTGTTTACATTTGCATCTCGTCTCGTCTCAAGTCTCCCTACAAGTATGGGAGACCTTCAGCAACCAAGATGTAAACATAAACAAGTCTCAGCAACCGAAATCGCAGTCCAAGTTGCCTAGTGTGGACTAGGCTTAAGCGCTCAAAGCATTTCTGAATTCAGAAACAGCGGAAATATACAAGCGAAAATAACTGCGACAAATTTCACACCAAACACGCGCCAAAACAAAACACGCCACCGGATTGCTGCGATTGAAAACTGCTCGTGTTTCGTTTTGTTCATCGCAGCACTGCAAAAAGTATCGTCTGTTTTCGAGCAATCGAGCAGGCGGATGGAAATCGAGCCGAAAACTGATCGAATTCTAACCGCTAGAATTCGAGTGCTGGCATCTCTGTTTTGCAATCGGCCCGATTGAGCAAACCTTCCTGACAGGGAAAGGGGCGAGATCAAACATGCACTGAAAAAATTCTACCGTTTTAAGCAGAATTAAACAAACGAACGGAAAGCGGAAACTTTTTTTTATTGCGTAAAAACTAATTCCATGAAATATTTCCGAAAAGCCCTTCAAGTCCGACGATTGCTTTCTGAAAATTTTGATTGTGCCTTCCGTGTAGTAAATATTTTACTGACTTTCACAACCTTGAGTGAATAAGCTTCAAGGATTTTTCTCGGAGTAATAATAATCGAGACCAGTGCGCTGTGCAGGATTTTTGTATCCAACCGTATGGGTGGCATTCCATTACTGTCCCTACCAATTCGGCTTTCGAAACGAGGTCTCTCAATAAGTTTGCAACTAATGGGACCCAGTTTTTCGGAACAGCAACTATTTCAGTCAGCACGTTGGACAGAAAAAGAAGATAAAGATTTAAGCAGAATTAAACAAACGACGTCGCAGCGTGTGTATGTTTGTTGATATTCATTTTAAGAAAAAATGTGTATGAGATTAAAATTGTGGATGGATTTTTTTTAAATAACCAGTTGAATTCGCAATTTCGTTACATTTTTTCGGGTTTATCCAAGAATTGAACGGGAAAGTGCAATTGCTGGTTCTGATGGTGAGTTATTTATTTTGTATTTTATATTGTTCAGGACTCTCTCACTCAATTTCAGATAAACAAACTCGAAGCATCGTATTTTATGACCAAAAATGATCATGTAACATAAGGGCTGTCCCAACGGTAGATGCAAAACACGGTTTTCGACCACGCTAAAACATTTCGGCTGGCACCGGTGTTGTAAATTGCTGTTTTAGCACAGTTATCGATTTCAAAATTCCCAACAGTTATACGCCTTTGTTCCAAATTCATGCAAATTTGGAACAGGATTTCAAAATATACGACAGACCGATTTAGTTCACGGTGAGAAAATTTTGGCCAACAATGATTTCTTTCACACATGTTTGGGTAACATTGGGTGTGATAATAATTTCTTTTTGAGATATTATTTGAATTTTTTTTCGCTTCAACCACCCTATACGTAACATAAATTGAGAATAGATGTTAATAAAAACCATATCAAGTAGAAATAATAGATGGCACATTATTCTCGATTTAATATCATTAAATAAAAAGCTTTTCATTTGGGCTCAACGAATTAGTGAATCCAGTCAGCGTTCTAAAATTTGAAAAAAATAAACGAAAAGAAAATTTTAATACTTTTTCGATGAGGTAAAATAAATGTTTATTGTTTGTTCTATAATTTTTGTTTTATTTGAGATATTGAGAGATTTTTAGTTTCATATGGATTGCTCGGAGTTTTCGTCAATATTTTTATTTATTTATTTTTCTGTATCCATACATAAATTTACAAATAGTGAAGCAAGTTTTTGTCAAACAAAAATGTCGACAAATCAAAGGGAAATTTCCTTTGACTTTGGGATAAACATTTCTCGTTTCCTTTATCAATGTCAGCAATAACTTGAAAAAAAAATTGCTTTTTCATTTCATTTTAACAAAACTTTATTCCATTGATTCAAAGCAATTTGATTGAATTAATTGAAGAATTGTTTCAATTGACCTTTTTTCCTCGTTGTGTAGTCATTTTAAATTAGTGAAATCCTGATAGAATAGTTGAAATAATTATTCTGTCGAAAAGAATATTCGTAGAATTAATTTTAAGACAATCAACCGTGAAACTCAAAACTTATGCAATTTTTCCAATAAAATGGGTTTTTTCTTCTCAATTATTGAGTGTCTGCAATGGAAGTGTTTCCGTTTTAAATTTGCTCCTACACCGGTGGGGAGTGGGTGTTTTAGCCGATTCTAAAATTTTAAATTGTGCTAAAACTGGTATACTTAAAACCAATATTTACACCTGAACCGTTGCAGGTGCTCTAAGAAGAGCCGTTTGGTGGACGACTCCGAAAATTTACTCGGTCCGTATTAATTTAAGATTAAGATTTTCCTCAAAAGTTTTCTCAGTGCAATGCTAAATTTAAAAACAATTATGCTACCGCCCGGTGCGCGAAAGAGTGTGCACACTTAATCTTTTCTCCTGTGGTCGGAACGATTTTGTCCTGTATTTTCAACAGCTGAAATTACAGGACGATTTCAGGACAGAAAAATAGCTCAGGAAAACAACTGTCAAACTCATCTGTAGGTTCGAAACGATTTTCTCCTGTAATTTGCAGTAAGCTGAGAAACTTTCCTGTAGGCTCGAGGCGGTTTCCTTTCTATATATAAATGAAAATGAAGGATTTCTTCTAAAAAATAATAACTCTTTTTTCTTCAAAAACATTAAATTTTATTGATAAGATGAATTTAAAAATTATCACTTCGCTGCTGGTCCTGATGTTGTTTTTGCTTGACTGCTATTTTTCCTGAAAATTTCAGTCGGCTTATATTCTTTAAAAAAAAAATACCTGCTTCACAACCACACGATAATACTGCTGATTCCAGTGGTTCTTTTGATGTTCAGCCATCAGGTTTTAGGGAATCTTGACCTTGGTGTTCTACTCCCTCAACCCGGTTGGGCGTTGAATGCTGCGACCGGCCAATACCTCGAACTGGTTGGGAATTCTTGGATCCTTAGGAACGAATTACACCTTCCGCCTGGCTTATAGCAGCTCCCGCGATTCTCAATGATCGACTATTGATTAGTCGCACGAGCGGGAAAGTATACGAAGCAACACGCATAGGATAGAAAAAGATAAACTATAAAAAAGCGCGACAGAAAATGGTTGACAGCTGATGTTTCCCCGTTATACAGGACAATTGTTGGAGTATCTGTGCATCCGTGCGAATGTTGTCCAGAATTTCAGGAGAAATGAAGCATCCTGGGATTCGGGATGGTTCCCATACGAACTTCGTTTAATGTCAGTCATTTCCCTGTGGTTCGAAGAGTCATTATCCCGAGGGGGTAATTTGCAATCTTAGTGTGTGTATCCCAAAACTGGTCCGCTGAAATGAGCAAAACCGGGCCGCGTATACTCACTTATTGGTGCGTTTGCTCTTAATTGTTTGATATTTTATTTATTTCTGAGTGCACGCAGAAAAAGAACGGGGAGTCGATTCAACAAAACGTTTTGTTATTCAATTTTGTAGTATCAATGCACTTTTAGTGAGTATTTCTGAAATGAAACTCGATTCAAAACAGAATCCAACATTTAGTAATTTTGACAAAATAGTCGAAACCAAGCCATCGTGTATGGGAGAGGGCCCGAGTAGCGAAGACCATAATATTTATCATAACACAACGTTCATTTTCAGTTTAACTTTAAATTTCACGGTAAAATCATATTATTTGTCGAGCACTTTGGATTATGATATCACCACACATTTCATAGTAACCGTGGAAAATATACCCGCTCAATGAAAAGCATAGTAGGACCACTAGAAAGATTAGTAGGAATTCTACTTGCCGCCTACTAGCCATCCCATTGTTTTCTAGTGGAAAATGGCCCAACCGATACAGTAGAAATGACGTTCCCGGTTCAGAACGACAGCCCTGATTGACATCTGTCATGGTTTGATAGTATTTGTGTGATAGGTATGTGCTTATGTGTGAGTGCATTAAAGTTTGAATGAGTGTGTATTAGTGCGAGCTAGAAAGGGGATTCGGAGTTTTGTAATTAAAATAAATGAAAGCAAAAATTGGTTAGAATTATACTTTTTATTCATTTTCAAGATCACGAAAAGTTAAACATAATTTATTTTCAATAAACACGGGTTTCTTCAGATCAAGATCTGATTTTTTATTTTATCAATCGCCCTGGTCACGTCGATTGCATCCGATCATTACACATTGAATCCAATGTTTTTCGACTGCCTTCATTCTTGCTGATATCCGGAACATTGATTATCAGCGCGATTCCGTGTGAGGCACGTCCTTCGAATTTCCCTTGAACTGGCGTCCGGAGTCACTGGTTGCAAGAACTATCCTGTGTGTAACCTGTAGGAAGAAAGAAAGTTAAAATCCTGTATAAAAATTGTTTGAACTACTTACAGCATAGTCGGCACAAGTTTGAAAAAATAAATTCTGCTGTTTTTTGCATCGACCACGATTCTCCCAACTGGCAGTCGGCCATATTTTGGAATCTAAGAAACCCATTCTCACTCGGCGCACACATATGGTTCGACGTTTTCTCGTATGCTGAAAAAAAGGAAAACATGAAATTAATTGTACTAGAAGTACATGCATGTTATAACAAATTACAATTTTTCTAGAAAAGAACGTGAAATTTGCGCAGCTGATGATTTTCGCGTCCTATTCCTGCCGAACTGTGCTGCTTCTATGAAGTTGTGGTTGGTTAGCGTTGCGAAAAAAAGGTCAAAGCCTGCTTGGATGACTTAGGCCGATGACATAGTGAGTGCGATGCGATGCGAATTGGCGGAAAATTTACGGACGCAGCCTATGCGAACTCGAGCGGCGGAACAAATTAACACCTGCTTCGCCACGTTGAGTATGTCAGGTTTAAGCGATTCACATACATTTTCATCAAATGTGGTTCACCGCATTGAATCGCATTCACCGCATCGCATCGCATCGTATTCACTATGTCATCGGCCTTATACACACTTAATCTTTTCTCCTGTGGTCGGGAAAATTTTGTCCTGTATTTTCAACAGCTGAAATTACAGGACGATTTCAGGACACAAAAACAGCTCAGGAAAACAACTGTCAAATGCACCTGTAGGTGCGAAACAGTATTATCCTGTAATTTGCAGGGAGTTTAGCAAAACTCCTGTAAGTTCGAAAGGATTTCCCCCTGTGATTTTAAATGAATTCTGCTATCCTCTCCCCTTTCTCTTTTAATTTTTAAATTCAACCAAATCGCTGTTAAATAAAAGAAACGTTCATAGCGTTCAGAACAACATGAATTTATTTTCATTAGATAAATAAAAAAAAACACTTTTTCTCGCAAAGAAAACACATTTTCACCATCACAATTTACACCACACATTCGAAACAGGTGATCTGTTAATAAAAAAAAACCAATTAAATTATTTTCAATAAAGCACTGGATGGCAGTGAAACTTACCGATGCTTTATGCGAATGTGGTTTTTGAATCCTTGCGTTTCGTGGTCATGTCAGCAAACTGATGCAAGTCGAACCGGCCAAACACGAACCAAACCGGGACAAACGGCTCGTCCAAAAATAAGTCATCAAACTATCTATGGGTTCCATCACGAGTTTTGCTGGAATCGGGCAGGCATCAACTTCATTTGAAATAAACAAAACGAACTCAATCGAAATTATTTTCTCTTTGCGCGAATAGCGTCCGCCGAACAATACGAACAATAAAAAACGGCAACCGTAAAATGGATGAAGGGTTGAAAATTATACGCGGTTAAAATTTTATGCAGTGGCGGAAAAGAGAAAGGAGATTTGACAACCAATATGGTTAACGTGATTCAGGAAAACACTGTCCTGAATTAATGGCGTTTGTTGGAGTTCCTGTGGGCACGTAGAAGTTTCATCAAAAATCACAGGAACAATGATGTGTCGCGTGAATCGGGTGGATGTTCATTCGAATTTCGGGAAAATTAAACCATTCCCCTGTGATTCGAAGAATCAATATCCCGAGGGGAATATTTGCAAACTTAGTGTGTACTAACAAGCGAAAAACGGTTAAAATTTTCAAGTAGTGTTGCACAGGCGAAGGTTTTATCTTTTCACAGCAAAAAATTTTTAAAAGTATTCGGAATCTAAAATACGACCCGAATAGAACAGAACCATGGTATCACATTCATTATCCAATGAATTTAATTGTGACCATGTACTTCATGGTTAAAAGTACATCCGAGCGTGAATAATTCAAGCAATTTAAACATTCCCAGTTTTTCGTGTACGGATTATTTGACTGCCGCGGTACTGTTTTTTTCCTCTACGTAATCGTCGGTCGAGGTCGGTCCGTAGTTTTTCGAAAAATCCATTCGAAGTGTTCTGAAGTGATCCCAATGGTGAGTAAAAATCGAAATTAATAAGAGGCAACTATATTGATTCGTTTATTTTTATCATTTCTAGCAAAAAAAACCATCACAAACTGCGAGTGAGTAGATGCCGGAAGCGGCTACGGATAGCCGGAGTGTGAGAGACGGGTCCAGCGGATTAGACGCAATCAATTGATGTGAGTAAAGTGTGAAGTTTTTTTTAATAAATAAATTTGAACAAATCCATCCGTTTTAATAAAATAAATCTGAAAATGATGACAAAACCAAAAATAAACACAAAAACCCCACCATGAGCAAATATTTTCAGATTTTCATGGTTTTACTATGAAAAATTGGAAGCTGTTACAACCATGAACTTCATATTTTTTTGCTTCTCAATGTATGCAAAATCGCCATTTTTTTCATGGTCACGCTGCATAACAATACCCCTTTTTCATGGTTATTTTCGTCAAAACGATTAAATGTATGGTCAAAAACTATGAATTCTAATGTGCATTCACGGTATCTTGGACGATCATAATCATTGTGTAAACCATACAATATATGGTATATGTGAACATGGAATTCATTGTTTTTTCATGGTGCAATCCTATTCGGGGAGTGATCTATTTTTTTGCAAGTGTAATTAAAAAAAGATGTAATTTTCAACTCCTTTTGATGTAATTTTAGTCTTTATTCAAAAAGTGAATAGAAATAAACTGTTTTGGTTTAATTTTACATTCCGGAATGCAAAGTTCAAACGCTCGATGAAATTTATATCACAAATAGTGTAAATTTATATTTGTTGAATGAGATATTACAAGTTTGATCTAAAATTACATCAATATCTATGTGAAACATAACAGATGCAATGTTTTTTCGCGGCATAAGTGTTTATTACTTTGACTCGAGATGGTGGTTCTTGCACACTAGCCAAAAACTGTTGCTCGGAAGTCTCGGTTGTTATCCACCCAGGCAAACTTTTGTCGGATAGGTGTATCATAAAGTGGTAGGTATATGAAATGGAATAAAAGTATTTTGATATGAAATTACTAAAATTCTTTTTTATTTATAGAATCGGCCAATTATTGAGAATCGACCAGAGGAATGATGTGAAGTTTCCTGCAATTATCATAGTAGTCAGTCAGGTACAATCCGAGCATGCTGAAAACATTGACCCGTAAAAATACTACACGGAAAATAATAAAAAGGTAAAATTTACCGAGTTAGCAAAGGTGAACGCTCGTGAAAGCCAAAAAGGTAACTTCTAGCTCTTCGAGGTGAAACTCACCTCACAGTGAGGTAAAATTTACCTGAATCGAGGTTGGAAAAAAGGTACAATTCACCGAGAAAAAAGGTGAATCCAAAAAAGGTAAATCTTACCTCGTAGCGAGGTGAAGTTCACCTGAATTGAGCTCGATAAAAAAGTATAATTCACCTAGAAAAAAAGGTAAATCCAAATAAGGTAAAACTCACCTCGTAGCGAGGTGTAATTGACCTGAATTGAGCTAAACAAAACGGTACAATTCTTCTAAAAAAAAGTAACTATTCGCCGAACCCGTTCATTGAGGTTAAGCTGTTTTGTCATTCTAGGAACAAGTTTTGCTTTGTGCCTAATATGTGAAAATCGGAATAGAATGGTAAGTGTTCTTAAATATCATTTAGTTGTGCTGGTTCTCGTCATAATACTATTGATTTTGTTTCAGATCGGCCCATAGAGCTTTGAGGTGTATTCCACGTCATCCTCCAGCCGGAAAAGCCGAACCTGACCGGATTATTCGAACGGAGGAGGCCATGAATGTACGCAACGCAGGTGGATTCAGCGGCCATAGCGGCTCAGAAGAACGCGAAGCCGAATTACCAGTCCCTATTTATCTCCAATAAATATTATTTTTGAAAGAATTTTGTATTTTTTTAATTCTTATTGAAGAAAACAATCAAACCAACCAGCATTTACCTTTTAAATCAGTAAATGGGAAAACGGTATTATTTACTATTTTGCTAGGTGAATGCGAAAAAGGTAAAATTTACATTTTTGCTAGGTAAATTGAAAAAAGGTAAAATTTACCTTTTTGCTAGGTGAATGAAAAAAAGGTAAAATTTACCTCGAAAGAGGGGTGGAAAAAATTCACCTCGCAAAAAGGTAAATTTTACCTTTTTTTTATTTTCCGTGTAATAATAAAGGAATCATCATACACGGAAAATGTCAGCTACTTATAAAATGTGTTGTAATTACACCTTCGATATAACTAATCGTCTGATGCTCAAAATATGTATAACTACAATTCAAATTTGGGTAGCCCAAATACAGAAGTAACTAAAAAATTACCGTCGTTTAGGCAATTCTGAATAAAAAGTTGTTGTTGTTGGAATCGTATTAAAAAGGGATGCCAAAACCATCCAAAACAATTTGCAAAAGCTTTCCAATGGTGGCCAAAGTTAATCGCAGTTGAAGAGTGGTAGAAGTTAACGTTTCAAATTGTCATTTTAAGGTGATCATGAATCGATTGGCCGTTTGCTTAACGTTGTTATTTTGAGTTCCGGTTAATTTACATCGAAATGGGTATAAGAATCAGGTAAGTAAACGTAAAAAATCCGAGCCTCTTCCGTTGCATTTCCACCGGTGAAAAAATTCTTAAACTATTGTTTATTCTTCTATGATCTTATTTAGAGTTCTCTGTGTTTGGAGTTCGACGGATGATAAATAAAAAGAAGTATCATACGGTTGTTTCCGGACAGCGGATTCGTCATACGAAGCGGAAGTTCATTCAGCCGGAACTGTTTCTTCGGTCTTCATACAAATCAACTAGTTTGATTCGGTGCTGACCGTAAATGAAAAATTGAAAAGGTATCAAATTTGTTAGTTTATTTGTTTTCTAAAACAATGATTTCTAAGCACTTGCAAAGTGGGATCAAAAATTTCCCCATCAAATTTATTATAGTATTGAATTACTATTATTAACTATATTAGCACTTTTTTTTGTACGGAATTTTCATCCTCTAAAAATAAATATTGAGCACCTCAATCTTCAACTTAAATCTGAATTACATTAATATTTGGCCGGCCTTCGACCAGACCGAACTGAGCGTCATTAGAAAATTTCAAAACAACGGAAACTAAATCTCGAGTTATTCTTACCCTAGATCGCAAAACCGAATACGAATGATTGAAATTAATTCCTTGAATTATAAACTATTGATTCCAGCTCATGAACATCAAAGATTTTGTTTCTAGCTGAAAATATTTGAACATGAAGTTCAAGTGTCTCGGAAAAATGCTGATGGCGTTCAGTTCGGACTGGTCGAATCACGACCATTTTAAAATATTCAAGTTGAAATTCTTTTTTTAAAGGATGGTTAACCGCAATCAGAACTGTATTTATTAACATTAATGTCGAATTTCGATGTGTTTTGATGTAACTGGGTTCAACTTAAATTTGAGAATTAATTGTAATAAATTCTTTTTCCCATATTCACAATTATTAATTCAGTCTAAACTTTTTTTCAGTTCCGATGAGGAAATGCGCTTCTTCCATATTCCAATACCGACGAACATCCGAGGACAGATTTTTATCAAGTTTGCCGCCACGAGTGAGTCTATCGGGCCTGATGATGGATCCGGAAGCTGATTGCTGGAGGATAGGTTCCGACGGAACCGGATGAACAAGGACAATCCGTCAATTATT
Organism: Uranotaenia lowii; assembly: GCF_029784155.1. Taxonomy (NCBI): domain Eukaryota; kingdom Metazoa; phylum Arthropoda; class Insecta; order Diptera; family Culicidae; genus Uranotaenia; species Uranotaenia lowii. The sequence goes on along the minus strand of NC_073691.1, from coordinate 108,213,904 downwards.
GCCCAAGTGTTTTAGTTCTTATGATATTTTATATATTTATTATAAATTTGCTTTGCAATGCAGTTTTTTTTCCAAACTGTTGTTTAGAAATAAAGAATAAGTATGCATAAATTACTTCTTATTGTATCTTGAAGAAATTTCAAAAATATATTTATGAGGAAACAAATTATTTGAATGCTGGCATCCCTTCAAATTATACAGAATTGACTAACTGGATGGAAGCCAAGGAATATTTAAAGGAGGTAGTGTCGAGGCAGCCCTGCTTTTGTATTAGTACATACTGCGACGTCATAATCACGAAAAATCTGTTAATTTACTAGGAAATTTGCCTTTTTCGTTGATAATTTGAAGAATTTGCTGGAGATGTTCCACTTTTTATAGCTGTTATTCCAGAATGATTCTTGCTCTTCAAGATCGGTATGAAAAAAGTTGGATTTTCGAGTAATTTTTGTATGCAATAGACCATCGAAGTTAGAAAAAATGGTGGATTTTCCCTACCTAAATTTGCAAAACTAAAATTAGTTCAAAGTCCTCCATGAAAATGATCAAGTCAGTGCAGTTTAAGATCCTTATTACAAAAAAGTTATCAAAAAACAAACTTTTATACAAAACCACAATTATTTATTGGTACTTTAGTAAATCGAGTTAACAATGTTAATTGTTCTACATAAGAATTGAATATGGTAAACCGATTAGATAAAAATCATGACGATCAGTTGAACACTCAATAACTACCAGCTAGACCTTTTAAAGTAGATTTTTTATTCGTTTTTGAACGTTTTAGCTTCAAGATGGCATTGCGTTCATTATTAAAATGAGAAAAAAAACATAATGCAATCTTCAAAGGACCAGAAAATTTCATAACATAGTGAAATAGAAGTCTTACAACACAATCAAAATTAAATTGGAATTCATTTTCGTTCTAAAACATGTTTTTCTTCGAAATTTCTGCCATTCGCATATAAATTCTCGATACAGTCGTTTTTGTGACGTCACAAAAAAAATCCAATATGGCTCTCGACACTACCTTATTTCAATATTCCTTGGATGGAAGCTCAAAATTGTATTAGAGCTTTTTGCTCACGCTCTGCGTAAAGCGCCCAAACATAAAACTAAGTGGAGACACTTTTCTTGAAACTGTATAGATTTTTATACAGAATTAGATAACTTTGGTTACCGTGTATACAACATCTCCAACCTAGCCCTGTTCGTGGTAGTGGATGACCGTTTTTTTTGTTAGGTGTTATTTTGTAAATATATACCACACGAAAATTAAATCCCATGATTTTTTTTTATAATCAGAGTCGAAACACCGAAATCCATAATTTTTTACTAATATTTTTTAATATTAACGATGAAAAGACTTTTAATTTACATCCCTGTGTATTTTTACACGACAGCTTTCTTCGTCGGATTTCGTGCATCGACTTCGATCTAAATTTACACGCTCCCAAAATTACATCATTGGAAAAATACACCGTGATAGAATTTTAGGTCAAAATCAATGTTCCGTTTTCGTGCATCGTTTTCAATCTAAAATTACACGAATTTTTCTTGCTGTGTTTGGTGTAGTATGCTCATAATTAAAAGTGTATGCGTGTAATCGGTTCAATCAGCTGACTTGACTGCTGCACGTTGAAAGTAGAAACTGATGGCAGAGCTGGGTTATAGCGGAGGAAATCAGCGTGAGGAATTCGGAATCGATTCACAAAGACGACACACGCGAAATACTTTGTATAATACTTTATTGACCGAATGCAAATTATATAAACGAACTGGTTGTGTTTAGCGAGAAAGTTCGACTGACGAAAAATGGTCGGATGACCGTTGACACTTGCAGGCGCAGGGTTGTCCAAAAGCCTGCTGTCAGGTAACGCAAATATCCAGGGTGTGTTAAGACAACTGTTGCACCGTTCAACACTCCTCCTCAACAGGTGTCGACTCCACCAAGCCCATCATGTCGCAAAACTGCTTGTGCTTCACGGGTCCCAGGGGCTTTGTCATGATGTCGGAAACCATGACATCTGTCGGACAATACTCCAGGACTACTTGCTTCGACTCGCACAGCTCCTGGACGAATCTCTCACGAGTGTCTATGTGCTTGGACCTACGGCTAGATCTCTCAGTCTTCACAAATGACAGGCACCCTTGGTTGTCTTCTTCGATTTTCGTTGGACTATCTTGAGGTTCTCCTAGATCACCGAGCAGTTGCCTCAACCAGATGGTCTCTTGGCAAGCCTCGGAGAGGGCGACGTACTCCGCCGCCATCGACGATAGTGTTACACTTGATTGGCGGCGGCTTGTCCACGAAATTACTCCACCACCGAAATAGAATATCGAGCCGGAGGTAGACCTTCTTGTTCCGATGTCTCCTGCCCAGTCGGCGTCCGAATAGCCGAGCAGTGATTGATCAGGAGCCCCGCCCAATCGGAGGAAGTAGTCGCTTGTCATTTTCAGGTACTTCAGTACTCGTTTGGCGGCAGTCCAATCTGCCTCGTAGGGAGCAGAAAACTTACGACCTAGGATCGCAGTAGCAGCACCAATGTCCGGTCGAGCGATTACTGATAGATAGAGTAATCCGCCCACCAAACTCCTGTATTGAGTCGTATCTTCGAATGCTCTACCTAAGATTTCTGTCTTCGGGTATCCCACGTTCATCGGGGATTTCACGTTTTTCGCATCTTGCATGCCAAACTTGGCTACTAACTTGTCGATGTATTGCTTGAGACGAATAAGGTAACTTCCAGCTTCAGGCCGAACTTCGACACCGAGGAAATGCCGAACTTCGCCTAGACGAACTAGCTCAAAATCCTCGCTCAACTTGGTAATAATGCGGTTCAATTCGCCTTCATCCAACGACGCTAGCAAAATATCATCGACGTACACCAATAAAAACATCTCTTCTTCGCCGATCTTCCTTACATAGAGACATTGATCCGCTGCAGACGCCTTGAACTCGAGTTTGGATAGAACATTGTTCAAGCGCCTGTTCCAACATCTTGCCGACTGTCGAAGACCATAAATGCTACGCCGAAGTCGACAAACTAGCTGCTCTTGTCCTTTCACTTCGAATCCTGGCGGTTGTCTCATGTAAAGTTCTTCGTCCAAAACACCATTCAGATACGCCGTCTTAATGTCCAGGTGTTTGACGATCAGCTTCTTCTTGGCAGCAACGGTAAGGAACGCTCGAAATGTGGCTTGGCGAGTTACGGGCGCAAACACTTGATCGTAATCAGTGCCGTACTGCTGCGTATAACCTTGGGCTACGATTCGGGCTTTAAACTTTACGACTTTGTTGACCTCATTGCACTTAAGTCACAGAGAACAGACGTACAAGCTAGCCCACGAAACTTGTGTAAAAATTCCAACACCCTTTTTGAACTAATTTTTGTTTTTTGGCTACAATTACGCCTTTTCGAAAACTGGGCACTTTAAAGTTGATTTGTAACTCTTGAACGGCGCAATAGATGGCACTGTTTGCAGTCAGTTTCTAACGTATTTTTTTGGTGATAGCATTTGAAATTTTACACTCGTTTTTGACGTTTTTTGTTCGAGCTTGTACGTCTGTTTTCTGTGCTTAAGTTTAAAAACCCACTTTGAACCAATCAATTTGCGCTCTTTCGGGAGAGGAACCAGCTCCCATGTTCCGTTCCGCTGATGGGAGTTCATCTCCTCCTGCATCGCGCAGCGCCACTCAGCCTTTGCCATCGCCTCTCTGTAGGTAGCCGGCTCCTGCACGGCGCTCGCTGCAATACCAACGACGTAGTCGTCGTAACGCTTCGGAATTACTCCCCGAGTTGTTCTCGTAGAACGACTGTCTCGTTGCTGGGGAGAGGGGTATTGCCCTGTAGATGATGACAGGGGCATCGTAAAAATCTTCGGTACTTTCATCTAACTCATCGCTTTTAATAGTATCTTTGGGGTTTTCTAGCTTGATATCAACATCAGACTCTTCCTGGACCTCATCGTCCTCAGAAAGATCGGTTGGGATTCTCACGGATGACGTTCCGTTTCCCAGTTCGATAAAACGAGCATCTCGGCTAATCGTGATCTCATTGGTTTCACGATTTACAAATCGGTAAGCTTTATGTTCTCTAGAATAGCCCACAAACGTTAGCTTTACAGCTTTTGCGTCGGTCTTACCCCTCTTCGTTTCGGGAATTTGTACGAAGGCTTCACACCCGAAAATTCTAACATTGCCAAGATCCGGCTTTCGTCCCCACCAAAGCTCGTAAGGGGTTTTCGGAATCGATCGAGAGGGTAATTTATTTTGCATGTAGGTGGCAGTCATTATTGCCTCACCCCAATAACGCTTCTCAAGATTGGAATCTAATAGCATACATGTTGCCATTTCAACTAGGGATCTATTTTTACGCTCAGCCACGCCATTGGATTGGGGAGAATAGGGAGTTGTGAATTGTGGTTTGATACCTTCCTCGCGGTAAAACTTTCGTAGTTCCTTGTTGTCAAATTCCCCTCCACCGTCAGAGCGTACAAATTTGGGCTTGTATCCAAACAAATTCTCAACCCAACGAACATAATAAACGATGTTTTCCTTAGCTTCCGATTTGTGCCCCATCAAAAAAGATACTGTGAATCGAGAATAGTCATCGATTATTGTCAAAATATAGCGATTTCCGCTCGGAGTTGTTGATCGCATGGGACCACAAACATCCATGTGAACAATATCAAGAGGACGCGTAGACTTTCTTTCAGTTACCTCAGGGAAAGGTGCCCTGGCTGCTTTGCCTTCCATACAACATTCACAGACTAATCTTAAGCCGCTGTCGCTTACCTTGATTCCCGTTGCGAGCTGTTCCTTACCGATCCGTTCGATGGCCGCCCAATCCCGGTGGCCCAGGCGCCGATGCCATTGATGCTGGCAGTTCTGTTTATGCTGCATTCCAACTGCATGCATAGCACTCTCCGCCAAACAAAGGTGGTACACACCGCCGCAACGCACACCTGTTGCAACAACAGCTCCCGTTGAATCAGCAATCCGGCATCCATCACTGTTAAAGTTTACTTGGAGGCTCCTGCGCCAGTTTTTCCACTGAGACCAGGTTGGTCGCCAATCCCGGCACGTATTTCACTTCACTCATGTCGATCTGGATCTTATTCTTCTTGCCATCAACACCATACAACACAACACTGCCTTCACCAAGTACTTGTGTCTTATTGCCGTCGGCGAGAGTTATCCACCCACCGGCATACTCTTTCAGTGAGGCAAAACACGACTTATCGTTCGTCATATGTGCCGAGGCACCACTATCTATGATCCAAGATCGACACTTTTCGTCACGAATAGTGAACGCAATCCCCTTATTTTCACTCTGCACTACTTTAGCTTTTGCGCTATCACTTTTACGCTTCCATGCGTTTTCTTCTTCTTTCTTCTCTTTCGGCGGCTTTTTGCAATTTTCCCGCAAATGACCCCGCCGACCGCAATTAAAGCAACGCCGTTTTTCACTCCCAGAATAGCTCATCCCAGAACGCATTGCCTTCTCCACCTTTACACTTGAACCCGAGTTCCCATTTTCACGCTCAAGCTGTCGACTACGAGCATCCATCAGCTTGGCCTTCACAATATCGATTGTGATATCATCATCGGATAATAACCCGCATACCAAAAAACTATATCTCAAACAGTCTAGACGATACATCTACGACTCTAGATTGTGTGATTGTTTCTGTAAAGGTAGCTATAATGTTAAACTGTTCTTTGACAACGATAAAAACGATACATGAACGTTCATGTGAGAAAGTGATGTTTTCTGGAACAGTGAACAAATGGTTTAAACGATACCCGAATACGAAAATATTGTAACATGACGGTTCCTGTAGTAGTTATAAAACGTTAAGAAATAGTGTAAAAAAACGTTTAGAAAATGATATCTGAAGCCATAAAAAACATTGCACTTATCTTGAATTCCAAAACGACGGTCTGTTGAATATGGCGTTAAGTTATGTTACTGTTTAAAACTGTTAAAACCTTTATATGGAGACACTGTTCTAGGAACAGTTAGAGTATGGTTTATAATACGCTTATGAATAACGTTTTCAGGGCATTGAACTGTTTCTGGAATGAACATGTGTAGGAATATTTTAAACGATTTACCAAACCGTCAATCGAACTGTTACAGAAATCGGAATGATCATAGTACGAACCGTTTCATTATAGTTATTTTGAGGAGCTATCATTCCTAAACGTCAACGTTAAAAGTTCCGTAGCGATTTGATTCCAACGCTAAGCAGACCGTCAGTCTTCACGAAAACATGTACCGAGTTCAACTTGAGTGCGGAAATCCAGGCGCATGTTTTCTCTGAACTTGCACACAAGCTTGTACTTGGGTTTAGTTCGAACCTGAACTCGAGCACATTTATTGTAATGGAGTGCGCGCCCCGATGTTCGTACCCTGGTTCGCTTCGGGTTCGTACCGAGTTTTGTACTCACAGTGACTGGCTGAACTGAGATTGAATTTGTCTGCCTGTGTATGCCTGGGTGTTGAATGTGGTATGAATTATTTTTTTCAGTTAGTTTTTCTATCGTTTGTGCGTATGTAAATCAATTTCAATGCTGTTTTTTGAACATTTTTGGAGTTATGTATGGGGTGGTAAAACCGATTCAAATATATATGGTTGGTTCTTAAAAATTGTTATGAAATTTTTTTGTCTGTCGGCCAAAAAAAAGAAGAAAAAAATTTTACCGAAAAATTTGTTTTTCTGGAACTAGGTTGTTTTTCAGAAAACCGGTGATTTGATAAAATGTTTGGAAATTACCATTGCAACTCTCGCTCCGCAAATCTCATAAAACAATGTTTATATTTCTGAGGCATTAAAAAATGCAATCATAAAATGGATAAATCATCGCATGGCGAGTAGAAAACATGTAAAATTTTGGAAAAAATGAAGGAAAAAAAATGAAAAAAATATCAAAATGACACAAATTGAAAAACGACCAAACATTCAATATCAAAAATAGCTAAATTGATAAAAAAAGATGAAAATTAAAAAATGGCAAAAATATAACACATGGCATAAATGAGCAAAATATTAACCTTCCAAAACTGTTCGCAAAGCATCCGTTTCTGGGAAATTTGAGTTGCAGTTTGATGACGTTCCCCCGGCCGTAAATGTTATCCGATTTTTATATTATATTCATTGTGTAGGTTATAATTTATTCAAGCTACTCAACATTCCAAAATTAAGGCGATATGTATTACAAGCTTTTAAGAAACTGGTTCAGAAAAAAAAAATTTAAAAAACATATATTTTTAAAATACTTATAACTTGTGACAGCTTTTCTGTATTTGAATGTTTAATTGATGTTTGGACTTGTCAAGAGTGTACGAACATCTATCCGACGATGTTTAGATATGTTGGGATGCAATGAATGTTTTGACCGCCATTTAGAATCTTCCGACATCCAATTTTGGCTTTGCTTAGCTGTATTTCTTTTTTGAATGAACCGATTTTGATAAATTAAATATTAGTTTTTTGTCGTTAATTTTATTATCATTTTGATAGAACATAGTTGGTCTTTCAATAATCCCAGTTTTTCAGTATTCAGTAGGGTTAAAAATGACAACAAATATTTTCACTATGAAACTGACAAACTAGGAAAATAAATAAAACTCATAATTATTTAGAAGATTCGTTGGATGGATTTCATTGTGCTAACTTACCACTGGTAAGATGTTAGAAAATTGAAATACCTCATTTTATTGAATACCTACCAAATTGAGAATAACATATATTTTTTTTATTTGTTCTATAATAAATTTGTTATATGAACTTTCTGCGCCCTTTTAATACAATTTTTATAAATTGGTTTTACAGTTGTATTTCGCATCATTTATTTATTTTATTGATTTTTTACACAATTTCTTTATAGAAAAAATATGTTCATCATACTCAAAAGCTCATAACAGGCCGTACTAGATAATTCGAGTGTTTGTAGACTGGATTAGTCGTACGTGAAAAAATGTTTTTATCGTTCGTCTTTAAAACTTCGTTTAAGTTTTTAATCGTTTTATTTATAATTGATCATGATTCCATTTATTTTTAACTAATTCACATAAAAATGAAATCAATCATTTCAATGTGTTGATCAGTTATATGAAAGTTGAAAGAAAATTATTGAAATAAACATCGAAACTATGCAAATTTTACAATCATTTTTCAAATGAACGATTGAAACTATTTTCATTTTGTTAAATTCTGAGATACAACAAATAGCGAATTGAAAAGCGAATTTTGAAAATAAAAAAACGATTTATTTGTAATCATATTTTTAAAAATTTCGGACTGCAAAACATTATTTTTGAACCTCTGTTTTGTACGTTGAAGGTGAACAAACTTGTACTGATCATCTGAACATCATTTTAGCGTATGATTAACAGTAGGTGTTAATTTTTTTTTTATAAATTATTTATTGGAAACGGTAAGTGTTGATGATAATGATGAATTTATGAACGAAAAAACGATAAAAATCGGATTTTATTTCATCGAAAGAAATTTTATTGATGATTTTAGATTTGGATGGTAACATTATAAAATTGTTTGTTTTATACGGAACTCGAATGTTGATATAAAACAAAGATTTCAAGTGTTTATTTATCATAATCGGTTGGAAATTGTAGAAGTTATGGCCAAGGTTGCCGAAATCACAGAATAATTTATAATTTCAGAGCTTTTCGAGCATATTTTCGTCACAGATCCTTGTCGAAACCGACCGAATATTTTATTAGCGCGAGGCTGACGCGATCCGTCGCTCACAAAATTAGTCTGTAAACTGAATTCCAAGCTCTCAACACTCATGTAGAATCTGTCAACTTGTTTTCTACGAAAACTCTACACAGGCTCTCTTTTTGAAACGAACGCTCCGGAAAAACCAAAATTTCCGAGTACACGAATCGGAGTGTGCTCTCATGAACAAGTGTTGCCAATCTTCAAGCTGTTCATTTATCGTTCATTCAGAGATATTTATTCTTATTATCTTACTATATTCCCTACAATCCTGTGTTATAAAATGCAGTATTCACAGATTTTTGCAATTTTATATGTCTTTCAAAAAAAAAAATTAAATCCATATTTACTTTGGGATTCTGACTGAAATTCATGAAAATGTTTAAAAGTTAACATTTATAAACAATAACATTTGTAAAAATAAGCATATAGGACTTTTTTTCAGGGAAAATCATAGTAAACCGTTACAAAATCGTATTCAAACATCACTTTACGATAATAATAATATTAGCATTTTCAAATGATTTAACAAACCACAGCGAAAAATAGAGTTACTAATCTTAGTATAGGAAAAATAAAACATGGTAAATCTAACCCGCTTCGAACTTAAATTTATCATTGGCTTACCAGAAGGTCACTATTTTAACTAAGCAAAATCTGACCATCGGAAGGGGTTGAGATTGAGCCTCAAGCGTGAATGAGATTAAAAAATATTTTGCTCGGAAGATGCAGAAAAAACAAATTTTTCATTAATTCTCAAAGCCTAAATCAAGACAAATATTTTACCCGAAGACAACATCATGATTGGAATTGAAACAAAAAAGTTACCTAAGATGGTCAAGCGCTTACACTTTCTGCATTAGATCCCTTTTCCTTTATTCTGAACATGGATGCGCGCACACGAGTTCGCACCCGGGTTCGAACACGAGCTCGAACTTGTACCCTGCACTTTGAGTGCGGTGAGTTTAAATGGGTGCGTGTTGAACTTGCGCCTCGAAAGTTGTGTGCAAGTAAGTGCAAAAACTTGCGTGCACTTCGAACTCAAGTTGTACCGTGAAGACTGCAGACCGTTTTAGGAACCGTTAGCTAAAAGACGCACACGCACACTAACGCAAAATTTCGTTCAGTGCTTATGGATTTTTTTCGGATTAGAATGGAAAATCATTTCAATTTCATCACTTTATTAAATCACGTTTATCACAAACTTGCCCGAAATGTATATTTTTCCGGCTGCCTGCTCATTTCGCCCAGCATGCACGTCCTGTAGAACTTTCCGAGCCAACCAATCCATAGCACGGAGTAAAACTTTGAGGGTTCCGGCAGCGTAACCTAAAATATAACAAACGGGATCATAGGAAATTGTTTTAAAAATGGTTTTAATTTCCACGTACCTGGTACAAAAAATGTCATCGGTTCTTGCATTCCTTGAATGCCCCGGTGTGCGGATTCCTGCAGCAGGAAGATGGCCTTGTCCAGACCGGAGCTAGCCACCTGTTTCCGTGGCGTAGGCCAGTGCCTGAACGTAATCTCGGTGAGTTCGTAGCGTCGACATGCAAAATCCTTTGTGGGCATTCCACACTTTCACGGTGGTGTCACGACTTGCACTTATTACTGTAGAAGAAAAGAAAGTATTAATTTTTTATTCGTTTTTAATGCATAATCAACTCACAATTTCTTCCACCGCAGCACAAAACTATATCGTTGACCCAATCGTGGAGGTGTTCCTTGCTCTGGATGTACGGTTCCTGGGAGCTGATCTGGGTGCAGTTCCACACCCGGATGATGGCATCGCGCCCAGCCGAGTACAGCCGTCCATTGATCGGAACCAGTTGCAGGGCGTCGACTCCATTTTGATGTCGTTTCTCTTCGGCGTCCCGGATCACGAACGAAACCTGCATCTTCTTCCGGGCGGCCTGATTGCGGCGCGCAAGGTTGAGGCAAAAATTTCTCGGCGCAGCAAGCAAAACAAACGAATGAAACCGTTTGCGACAGTGGTGCCAGTTTCAATGTTTTATCAAAATTTGTACGGATATTGAGAAATGAAATTTTCAATAAATATATTTCAGATGATTATATAGGATATGACTATGTGTACTAACAAATGAATGATATTTTTTTTAAACAATTTATTTATTTGAAACGGCTCATACCTTTAGGTTTTAAGGACCAAAATCGATGTTGGTTGTTTACAATTGTTTGCTTAACTTAACACTTTGTGAGAGAAGAAAGGAAGATAGAAAGGGAAATATTAAAATAAAAAAGAATTATAGACGAAGATCGGTAGCTTTTAGAAAAAGGTAGATTTCAAACATGTAGTCCCGAAATGAAGTTATGAAGATGTAAATATACTATTTATTAATCCAATTCAGAAATTTCGTTCAATTCAAATGAAAGCTTTGAATCGAGAATGTCATAAATATACAATGCAAACGTAAATTCTATGTTTCTATATGTCACATGTTTGCATCTTAGACCCTCATAAAAAATCTATCAAAGAAATTGCTTAAAAAAACGTTTTTATTTACCTCATATTTATATTACATTATGTCAATAAAGGCAGGCGGTGTTAAAATATGTAGCTTCAAAGTTTAATTAGTATCATTGAAACTATATTCAGTGCTATATTATAAAGTCTTTAGATTCCGTATCCGCATATCAAAGAAATTTCAAAATGTGTACCGTGCAAAACCATCTGGCATCTTTGACCAACGTTTTGTTCGTTTTTGACGTGCATATGTCAGAAAGAAGGGACGGTATGAGTAAAGGTTTGAGATCATTTTTACGATTAAAGAAAAAAATCAGGAAATCGTTGTACCATTCTATCACCTATCCGGATGCCATCACCTTTTCACATGAAGGTTAATGTTTTGTTCTTATCGTTGTCGAAGTAAAGTTTAATAGAACATCTGCGTTAACAGAGACAATCACTCTTTCTGAAAGCGTTGATGAATTGTATGGACTGTTTTAGATATAGTTTTTTAGTATGCGGGTATACTTCAATTTTTCAATAATCGTAAAAATTATCTCGAACTGTTACCCACACGGTAATTTTAGATTATTCAGAGACTGAATAATTTCCCGCATACTAAAAAACTATAGCTTAAACAGTCTATACGAAACATCAACAGTTCTAGAAATAGTGATGGTCTCTGTAAAAGTAGCTGTAATATTAAACTTTACTTCGACAACGTTAAAAAAGAAAAATGAACGTTCGTGTGGAAAAGTAATGGTATTCGGAAAGGTGAAGAATGGTATGCACGATTAACTTTAAATTTTTTTGAATCGTCAAAATTATCCCGAACCGTTTTCCATAGCGTTAATGTCTTCTGTCAAACCCACGTCAAAAATGGCCGAAATGCGAATCAAAGATGCCAGATGATTTTGCAAGAAATCAGTACACACTTATTAAATCTTAAAATTTTTTTATATACTTTTACAACTTTTTAGAAAAGATCTACTTTAATAAAAAAGAAGTTTCTCTTGGAAACGCCTGCATGCAGCCAGATGGCTTTGTAAACAAAATTTGTACAGATTGATGAAAACAATTTTAATTTTTTTTATATTCTGATACGGTTCGAGAGTAGTTTTAATGACAATAATTGAACTTGGATGCTACATATGTATTACATCACACTAAAGGAGGTTTAGCACTTGATTTACAAATGCTTTAGACAAACGCTTTAAGTGACTTTATTCAAGATAATTATAATATGAAAGTTTATTTGTGAATCCATGGACTCAATTAATATTTATTACATGCTTGTTAAGAAGCCTAATGCGGTACATTCCATGAAACATCAATTGCAGTAAATGCCATTCTCTACATAATCCACATTATTTCACATTTCATTTAGTATATCATATGTAAATAAAACAACGAGTCAAAAGGAATCAAATTGGAAGTAAACATTCCAATTGCGCTCTTGTTGCAAATTTTAGGCTTTTTCTTCTGTTAAGGGGTAGAGCTTGAAGTTTCGATGGTGTGAAAACAACAATTATTACTGATTCCGTCAGAAATCGTTTTTTAAGACGAATGCGAGAACTATGGTCATTTTTAATTTAGGCTAGAAAACATGCAATCAGGTGACATAATATCATCGATTTTGTGTAATAGTTTTGCTAATGAATGAATTGATTCATTATAATTTACTACGAAACAACATTTAATTTAGTTGACCTAAATGTTTAACATTTTCCAATTTTTTTAAATTCAGTGCACCTGGCATCCCTGGTCGTTTTTGTCCGGTTGTTTATTTCTTGCGCCGGAAATTCGCAAGCTCGTCGCGTATTTTTCTACGACTTTTCTTCACGGTAATTTACCGGATTCGGTTTCGGGACTCCCGGTGTTGTGATGCCCACTGTCGGTCCGTTCCGAGCAGGGCTTATTCAGCTGCGGCAGCATGATACAACACCGGGAATTGGATTTTCTGCCCAACATAGAACCGCTGAAACTCGTGCGCTTTTCAGGTAGGTGAAAATTTGTGTTTTGTTTTATTGCTCAATTTAACAAAAAACTTAATGCACCTTCTAATAAATAATTTTATTTCTATTCTAGCACCTGAACTTCATCTCCAACAGACAGCAGTTTTCGTACAGCAGCAACGGGGCCCTCGGAATGATAAGGTTTTTTTCAGGGTCCTGGTCCGCCGGCTAAATCGTTCACCAGGCTTCCGGTGGCTTCCCTGCATTCCGTAGCGCTGGAGCTACGGAAAATTTTGCAGTACAGCTTAGCTTTTCAAAGTTGTGTAAGTACCCAATAAAATTTCAATGAAGATGAGTTTAAAGATTGAATTAATAAAATAATGAAAATCCGAAAGTCCCCAAAATATTTTCATCTATGTGTGGGTGAGGGTACAAAAAAGCTTTGAGGTAATCGTCTCTTAGCAGTTTTACGATACAATCTTACAGTTTTTTTCAATGTTTATGTTATATGAGGTCATCAAAAAAGAGTAATCTTAGTTAAAACGGTTCGTACACCGATTTCCGTAACAGTTCGATTAACGGTTTGATAAATCGTTCAAAATATGCCTACATATGTTCATTCTAGAAACAGTTCAATGCGCTGAAAACGTTATTCATAAGCGTTTTATAAACCATACCCTAACTGTTCCTAGAACAGTGTCTCCATATATAGGTTTTAATAGTTTTAAACAGTAACATAACTTAACGCCATATTCAACAGACCGTCGTTTTGGAATTCAAGATAAGTGCAATGTTTTTTATGGTTTCAGATATCATTTTCTAAACGTTTTTTTACACTGCCTGTAATCGTTTTATAACTACTACAGGAACTGTTATGTAACAATATTTTCGTATTCGGGTTCGGTTCATGGATCGCACCATGTATGAAGATGAAAACAACTGAGTTGGAATCCATCAAAATTTTGAGTTGTTTTCATCTAGCGAAATTAAAAACCCGGGACTTAGCAAAGACGCGCACTTTTTCGAGCAAAACCGATTAAAACTACTCAGAGCAATTTGAAAACACAAAGAAAAACATTTTGCAACTGAAAGACATAAAAAGGAGGAGGTGATCGACGGTATTTTTAAGGTAAAAGCACTAAAAGTCTTGTTTATTGCAATGTTAGATAGTTTTAACAATTGCCCTTGTTTTTAACAGCAATATCCCTCCAATTTGAACTGGTAACAAGTGTCATGGTGCCTGAAAGTTCGACTCGGGTCAAAATTGTTGAACTGCATCCATCAGCAGAACATCCACACAAAAAAGGTTCCTGCTCTGCGGGAACAGCTGCCCGAAAAACGGAGAGCAGAAGAACGTTTGCTTTCTGTTGCTTCCTTCGGTGCAACAATTTGGATCAACATTGTCGGCTTCAGATCAACTGGAAATGCTGTATGGTCACACTCGCCCGCCCGGTTAAGGATTTAATTCAAAAAATTACGCTAGACGATTCCGTCGGTCCAGCGCAAAATGAAGGCATCGCTTCAATAATTCAACAATCCTCATCTTTTGACAACAAAACAAACAAGCATATGCCAGGAAATTGAAACAAACAACATATTCACGCATTTGTTTCATTAGACGAATTGAATCCGAAATTTCTATTTATTTCTTTCAAAAATATAATCCCTTTCCAGACCGAGTTCAAATTTTAAAAATTCTGAGTTGTTTTGGCTCAGACCGTTCAGATGCTGCTTAAAAATGCCTGATTGAAAACAACTCAAAATTCGCGAAAACCCCTATTATTCATATCTGAGTTGTGCCGTTCTAATCAAAATTTGAGTTTCCCCAGTTTTGGCGAATTTTGAATTGTTTTCCTTCAAATTTGAGTCAGGGAGAATTAGAGTGCATACCGTCCACGCTTACAGAGGTGCCAGGTCGTTTTGTCAAAAATCAGGACACCGCGAAGAAAAAATCAGGATTTTTCAGGACACCATCAAATTGGTGAAAACAAAATGCAGTTTTGCTTACACAGTAAACGAAAATTACCGAGTTCGGTAATTATTTTACCGAAATCCTAACATGTGGAGTTCGTTAAACTGTTCGGTAATTTTTTCATGGCCGAGGAGTGACAGCTGTCAAATATTACGGACCTTTTTCGGTAAAAAATAACCAAAACTCGGCAGATCATCTGTCAAAATATTGACAGTTGTTAACATGACAGCTCGTTATATTACCGAAAACCGGTATTGTTGAACCGAAATGTCTTTAATTATTACCGAAAGGTCGGTCATTTTTAACCAAAAAACTATAAAGCTCGGTTATATGAACCGAGCAACCGGTACAGTTCACCGAAACACCTGTAATTATTACCGAAATACCTAAAACTCTAACCGAAATCCCTAAAATTTTTACCGAAATCCCTAAAATTTTTACCGAAATCCCTAAAATTTTTACCGGAATACCGTAATTATAATCGAAATATGGATCATTTTTACCGAAAAAACTGTAAAATATCGGTAATATTTACCGAACAATCTGTAAAGTTTACCGAAATATCTGTAATTACTACCGAATTACCGGTAAATTTTACCAGACAACTTCAAAAAGTTCGGTAATATTTACCAAAAATCCGGTGATTTTTACCGATATGTCTGTAATTACTACCGAAAATTCGGTAATATTTACCGAAAAATCGGTATTTTTTACCGAAAAATGGGTATTTTTTATTTTTACCGAAATAACGAACTTTGATGTGAGATAACACGAGTCGATTCGAGAAAGTGCTCCATGCTAAAATAACGTCGTTTTGACTGAGCCTCTAATGCTCATCAGAATGGATATGTTTCGCTTGTAGTGTCGTCTGAAAATACCAGTAATATTAACCGAAAACTGCCAAATTTAGGAGTTTTAACCGAACACCGTAAAATATTCGATAATTTGAGTTTATGATGCACAGATTATTACGCGAGATGACGCCGTGCACCAAAACAGAAATTACCGAATGTTTTACGATGTTCGGTAAACATTTACGAACGTTTGACAGTTTTCAGTAAATATTATTGGCATTTTCAGACGACACTACAAGCGAAACATATCCATTCTGATGAGCAATAGAGGCTCAGTTAAAACGACGTTTTTTTTTGCATGGAGCACTTTCTGGAATCGACTCGTGTTATCTCACATCGAAGTTCGTGCTGTGCGAAATAAACCACATCGGTAATTCAGGATTTCGACCTTCCCATCGGGATCCATGCCTTATTGAGAATTGTGAAAATCAATGAATTCAAATTGACTGTAGCTAAAAAATATAAAATAGGAATTAAATTAATATACATATATTGTTAACGCCTCACAACATTTCTTAACAGACATGCTGTTTAGTGTTTACTATCTAATTGTTTTTAATTTAAAAAAATCATATATCCAAATTATCATTCGAATACTAAAGCTGCAATGCAACTGGTTCGCAGAATCCTAATAAAGTTAGACAAAACTAAACCTCACCAAAAGTCATTAACATTTTCAAGTTATTAATTAATCATTTTATGTAAATCCACTGAAGTTCATATTTTTTGTTATTTAATTATTAATTTAATCTATGACCGCAATTGATACGTTTTATTTATGATAATCCGAATAATAAAGAACAAAAGCACTAACCGCACAATGTTTTAAAAGCTCAACCATATGAAATAGTTATATTCAGAAAATAGTTTGGAATATATTTACAAACTCTCAATTTAATATTTATTCTTCTATCATATAATCACATGCCACATAATAATACCATCTTTGTTGCACGCATGCCAGCACTACCAATTCTATAATTTTTAAGATAATGTTCGCTGAATGCCGTAGAATCAACGCCTCACGGTACTCTGAAAATTGAAACATAAATAAATATGTAATAATCTTTGTCATATTAAATCCCATTTTAGACTTCTCACTTTTGAAATTTCATTTCCAATTAGTGTTCAGTTATCCACCGTTTAACACCGCACCACCTGAACTTTTCCTTTCGCTTTTCATTATTCCAGAACCAACCAACGCACAGGATCAGTGCTTCATTTTTGAATGATTACTGAAAAAATAAAGATTAATTACTGTTTTTTAAATTTTAATTAAAGATTAAATATTGTTTTGTAAATTTATTTGTGTGTTGCTGATTTCCGATCAGATTGATTCTGGTTAACATTTTGGGAATTTCAAGCTGTGCTTCAAATTTTAGATTTGAAAACCAAATAAGATATTTTAGTTTTAGACAAAAAATCTCTTTCCAGACGACATTTCTGTTTAAAATTTTAGATTCTCGAAATCACCAAAATCTCTATTAAAAAAATCTCTTGGTTAGAACTATTGTAGTATCAAATGAAGAGAGATAATTATTAATATGAAAATAATGGGTAGGTATTCAATTTCATTCGAAACATGTAGGCATTGGAAGTTTTCAACTTACCTTACAATCAGTCAAATAAAACTATCTGGAAACCTTTTCTATAGAAATTGAAAAACCTGAAAACATTTAAGAATATTTTCTTTCACATTCATTTTTATTTGTTGTTCTTTCAAAAGTACTTACAAGTTTCGAACGCTGTCCGATTTTCAAGCGTACTATATCTGAACGTGGCCTAATTCTACTGCTGGCTGCTGCTGAGATGGTCCTTGCAATGTGAGCCCTCGGTAGAGATACTTCCGATCTGTAGAAGCTCCTGTAAACGAGGGAAACATCAAAACAAGCAAAAAAAATATGGAAGACCTGAAATCTTCATTTTTGTACTTGAATTCTTTTCAACATCGAGCAATCCCGTAAAACCAACCGGGTCGAATGAATTTTTCACACGAATCAGATCCTTTCAATTTTTTATCCAAACCAAAAAAAAATGAAATAAAAAATCAGTGAAACATGATAAACTCGTCAGAGGGAAAATTCAAATAAATTTTGTTTTAGGAAATATACAGATTAAAGGGCGTTCTGCGCGTTTCAGTGGTAAGTTTTGAGTTTTTTTTTCCAGGAATTTACCTAAGTTTTGAGCTACTCACGTCGAGATGATTTGTTTTCACTTTTCTGGATCCATCAGTGCATCGGCTGCATTCGAAATTTAATCCTTCACGCTGGCTCATCATACGGAACACTATCCTAATCCAAAAAGATGATTATCCCAGGCGAAGGAAAGGTGCTCAATTTGAACCTGAATCCATTAGCCACCGCTATTTCGGGTCCGGATTTTTCTTGCGAATAGCAACCCCAAACGACAAGACGATCGTTTTCCGGAAACAGGCAGTCCGTTCAGAACTTTTTTTCACATCCGATGCAAATAGTAAAACCTGAAAATAAACGAATAAATTAGGTTTCCAACTCGAAAAGATAAAGCAAATATTTGGTGGAATGATTGTTATTCGATTACCATTTTTCTCACCTCCGGACACAAGTCTTTGACAGCAGGAACTCCATAACCTCATCCTTCTTGATTGCTCGGGCTCCCGCCCACACACTTCTTGGCAAAAGTGGAATTGTCTGTTGTCAGCTGATTTCTGTGCGTTACCTCAGACAGACATCACGGTTGAATTGGCCGAAACACATCGGAAGACTTCAAATTTGCTTTTTTTTTCTAAACAGGAAACAGAATCACCTCCACACCGGAACACAAATAGTATTACGTGTTACTGACTGACGAATCCTTGAACAATCAATGGAGTTTCAAGCGAAATACGCATCGAATAAACATATTTTTTTTTCTCGCCTCAAAAACCGGCGCGCGATGACCGAAACGAATAACATGTCCGAAAACAAGAAAATGTCAGGCGAAAGAATCGAGTACAGACTAAAACGGCCACGGTTGTTATTTTTAGCATCCCGCTCCAGCACACGGTAGTACATCGCGGTTATCAGAAAGAGACAGTTGCACTCAAAGCTGCCAGAAACGGACGCTCGAAATTTGACGTTTGCGATGACATCGACACTGGTTTACAGTTTTCGGTGTTTTTTTACCGAAAATTTACGGCAAAGTGATTTGTTTACATAAATATTAACGAACATCGGTAAATCAAGAACCGGTTTACCGAACTCGGTAAAAACTAGACGTCAGATTAATCAATTACCGAAAATTTTCAAATTACAGAATACGTTCTGTAAAACAAATTACCGAACTCGGTAATTTTCATTTACTGTGTAGGTGTTAATTTTTTTTTTATAAATTATTTATTGGAAACGGTAAGTGTTGATGATAATGATGAATTTATGAACGAAAAAACGATAAAAATCGGATTTTATTTCATCGAAAGAAATTTTATTGATGATTTTAGATTTGGATGGTAACATTATAAAATTGTTTGTTTTATACGGAACTCGAATGTTGATATAAAACAAAGATTTCAAGTGTTTATTTATCATAATCGGTTGGAAATTGTAGAAGTTATGGCCAAGGTTGCCGAAATCACAGAATAATTTATAATTTCAGAGCTTTTCGAGCATATTTTCGTCACAGATCCTTGTCGAAACCGACCGAATATTTTATTAGCGCGAGGCTGACGCGATCCGTCGCTCACAAAATTAGTCTGTAAACTGAATTCCAAGCTCTCAACACTCATGTAGAATCTGTCAACTTGTTTTCTACGAAAACTCTACACAGAAAAAAATAATGACTATTACGTGTCATAGAAAATGGTTTCCTGTAAAAAATTGCAACCTGTATTTTGAACAAACACGTAATTTTCAGTTGATAGGTTTAAAATAACGGTAAAATCATTTAACATTACAGCATATGTACTGTAACAAAAAAAGCATGTCATTTGCCGTAATTTTACAGGTCGAAAAGAAATTACGTGACCCACAATTATGTGCCGTTCAATAATTTCCAATTGCTCATTTGAAATTTCGGAGCGTCTGGCATCCCAGTCATGGAACACAAAGAGAAACGTCAAAAGGAGCGTTTTTTGTCGCTGTGTTGTTCTGTTGTTTTTTCCGGTTCGGTTTTTTGTTTTGTGTCGGAGAAATTCCGGATTCCGGCAACTTCTTGGCTGAAAAAAACCAAGTTAACATCGTTGTAGTGGTCTGGTCCAACGACTAAAATGAGCAGCAAAGATAAATGGGATAAATCTGCACCGATTCTTGGTAGGCAGCGAAGGAATTGTCTGGTTTTTGATGCCTTTACCGATCTCCTTAAAGTGCCGAACAGACTTGGAAGGGGTCATGAATTGTGAGTATCTTACTTTCTTTTCTTACAGATTTAAGATTTGCAAACGAATGAATGTTGTAGAATCAGAAAGAATCTGTAGCGTAAAAAAATCCATTCGTTCAGTGACTAGTAATATTTTCCGTTTCTTTTAGGAACTTCAACCGAAAATAAGGTTAAATTTTCCGCCAAGAACGGTGCTGAACCATGGAAGGAGATGCAGGACGATATCGGATGGAAAAACAAGGCCGCTAAAAAGATAAACCACTCAAATAAAATCATCCAAAAGTACAAAAAAACAGCAAAATCGCGGGAAAAACAAGAATAAATTGGAACATGATACTGAATCCGGCGTGTAAGTGAATCGCGCCTTCTCTGTCCACTACCCTTGACGTTTTCCGCTCCTGAAAAGCATTTTACGGAACCAAAGTAGTTTTTCATATAATGCAAACCATCGATATTAGCAAAAAAAGCTGTAACTAAAGATAGACGTAAGTAATTTCTTGTCTTTGTGTCTCTATGTTCAATAAGTTCCGAATAGTGCAGAAATAAAAAGCACACTCACTCTTATGTTTCGACACAATAATGACTATTAAAATAAGATGGTTTGAATATTTAAAAAAAAACTCGATCTATTCTGTTGAATAGAATACGTAAAACGAATTTATTGCAGTTTCATTCAATACAAAAAATATTTTGAACGTTTTGGTTATCAATGAAACCAAGAAAAAACATTAAATGCATTTCTGTTTAGCAATAAATGATGTTTATCTGAACAAAAATTGTTTTATTGAATAATGACATCATTCCATTAATGAAAAAAAATCCATGCAATTACATGTCTATAGCGTGTTACAGGGTTTAAAAATTACAGGCCTGAGATTTTTTAATGGTCTTTGAATATTAAAGGCTCACTGAAAAATAAATGTCTTCGACCTGTAAATTTACGGTAAATGTCCTGCTCCTTTTTGTTACAGGATATTTGCTGTAATTTTGAAGGAAATAATTTTTTCTGTGTACACAGGCTCTCTTTTTGAAACGAACGCTCCGGAAAAACCAAAATTTCCGAGTACACGAATCGGAGTGTGCTCTCATGAACAAGTGTTGCCAATCTTCAAGCTGTTCATTTATCGTTCATTCAGAGATATTTATTCTTATTATCTTACTATATTCCCTACAATCCTGTGTTATAAAATGCAGTATTCACAGATTTTTGCAATTTTATATGTCTTTCAAAAAAAAAAATTAAATCCATATTTACTTTGGGATTCTGACTGAAATTCATGAAAATGTTTTAAAGTTAACATTTTCGATATTTATTGTAAAAATAAGCATATAGGACTTTTTTTCAGGGAAAATCATAGTAAACCGTTACAAAATCGTATTCAAACATCACTTTACGATAATAATAATATTAGCATTTTCAAATGATTTAACAAACCACAGCGAAAAATAGAGTTACTAATCTTAGTATAGGAAAAATAAAACATGGTAAATCTAACCCGCTTCGAACTTAAATTTATCATTGGCTTACCAGAAGGTCACTATTTTAACTAAGCAAAATCTGACCATCGGAAGGGGTTGAGATTGAGCCTCAAGCGTGAATGAGATTAAAAAATATTTTGCTCGGAAGATGCAGAAAAAACAAATTTTTCATTAATTCTCAAAGCCTAAATCAAGACAAATATTTTACCCGAAGACAACATCATGATTGGAATTGAAACAAAAAAGTTACCTAAGATGGTCAAGCGCTTACACTTTCTGCATTAGATCCCTTTTCCTTTATTCTGAACATGGATGCGCGCACACGAGTTCGCACCCGGGTTCGAACACGAGCTCGAACTTGTACCCTGCACTTTGAGTGCGGTGAGTTTAAATGGGTGCGTGTTGAACTTGCGCCTCGAAAGTTGTGTGCAAGTAAGTGCAAAAACTTGCGTGCACTTCGAACTCAAGTTGTACCGTGAAGACTGCAGACCGTTTTAGGAACCGTTAGCTAAAAGACGCACACGCACACTAACGCAAAATTTCGTTCAGTGCTTATGGATTTTTTTCGGATTAGAATGGAAAATCATTTCAATTTCATCACTTTATTAAATCACGTTTATCACAAACTTGCCCGAAATGTATATTTTTCCGGCTGCCTGCTCATTTCGCCCAGCATGCACGTCCTGTAGAACTTTCCGAGCCAACCAATCCATAGCACGGAGTAAAACTTTGAGGGTTCCGGCAGCGTAACCTAAAATATAACAAACGGGATCATAGGAAATTGTTTTAAAAATGGTTTTAATTTCCACGTACCTGGTACAAAAAATGTCATCGGTTCTTGCATTCCTTGAATGCCCCGGTGTGCGGATTCCTGCAGCAGGAAGATGGCCTTGTCCAGACCGGAGCTAGCCACCTGTTTCCGTGGCGTAGGCCAGTGCCTGAACGTAATCTCGGTGAGTTCGTAGCGTCGACATGCAAAATCCTTTGTGGGCATTCCACACTTTCACGGTGGTGTCACGACTTGCACTTATTACTGTAGAAGAAAAGAAAGTATTAATTTTTTATTCGTTTTTAATGCATAATCAACTCACAATTTCTTCCACCGCAGCACAAAACTATATCGTTGACCCAATCGTGGAGGTGTTCCTTGCTCTGGATGTACGGTTCCTGGGAGCTGATCTGGGTGCAGTTCCACACCCGGATGATGGCATCGCGCCCAGCCGAGTACAGCCGTCCATTGATCGGAACCAGTTGCAGGGCGTCGACTCCATTTTGATGTCGTTTCTCTTCGGCGTCCCGGATCACGAACGAAACCTGCATCTTCTTCCGGGCGGCCTGATTGCGGCGCGCAAGGTTGAGGCAAAAATTTCTCGGCGCAGCAAGCAAAACAAACGAATGAAACCGTTTGCGACAGTGGTGCCAGTTTCAATGTTTTATCAAAATTTGTACGGATATTGAGAAATGAAATTTTCAATAAATATATTTCAGATGATTATATAGGATATGACTATGTGTACTAACAAATGAATGATATTTTTTTTAAACAATTTATTTATTTGAAACGGCTCATACCTTTAGGTTTTAAGGACCAAAATCGATGTTGGTTGTTTACAATTGTTTGCTTAACTTAACACTTTGTGAGAGAAGAAAGGAAGATAGAAAGGGAAATATTAAAATAAAAAAGAATTATAGACGAAGATCGGTAGCTTTTAGAAAAAGGTAGATTTCAAACATGTAGTCCCGAAATGAAGTTATGAAGATGTAAATATACTATTTATTAATCCAATTCAGAAATTTCGTTCAATTCAAATGAAAGCTTTGAATCGAGAATGTCATAAATATACAATGCAAACGTAAATTCTATGTTTCTATATGTCACATGTTTGCATCTTAGACCCTCATAAAAAATCTATCAAAGAAATTGCTTAAAAAAACGTTTTTATTTACCTCATATTTATATTACATTATGTCAATAAAGGCAGGCGGTGTTAAAATATGTAGCTTCAAAGTTTAATTAGTATCATTGAAACTATATTCAGTGCTATATTATAAAGTCTTTAGATTCCGTATCCGCATATCAAAGAAATTTCAAAATGTGTACCGTGCAAAACCATCTGGCATCTTTGACCAACGTTTTGTTCGTTTTTGACGTGCATATGACAGAAAGAAGGGACGGTATGAGTAAAGGTTTGAGATCATTTTTACGATTAAAGAAAAAAATCAGGAAATCGTTGTACCATTCTATCACCTATCCGGATGCCATCACCTTTTCACATGAAGGTTAATGTTTTGTTCTTATCGTTGTCGAAGTAAAGTTTAATAGAACATCTGCGTTAACAGAGACAATCACTCTTTCTGAAAGCGTTGATGAATTGTATGGACTGTTTTAGATATAGTTTTTTAGTATGCGGGTATACTTCAATTTTTCAATAATCGTAAAAATTATCTCGAACTGTTACCCACACGGTAATTTTAGATTATTCAGAGACTGAATAATTTCGGTTCATGGATCGCACCATGTATGAAGATGAAAACAACTGAGTTGGAATCCATCAAAATTTTGAGTTGTTTTCATCTAGCGAAATTAAAAACCCGGGACTTAGCAAAGACGCGCACTTTTTCGAGCAAAACCGATTAAAACTACTCAGAGCAATTTGAAAACACAAAGAAAAACATTTTGCAACTGAAAGACATAAAAAGGAGGAGGTGATCGACGGTATTTTCAAGGTAAAAGCACTAAAAGTCTTGTTTATTGCAATGTTAGATAGTTTTAACAATTGCCCTTGTTTTTAACAGCAATATCCCTCCAATTTGAACTGGTAACAAGTGTCATGGTGCCTGAAAGTTCGACTCGGGTCAAAATTGTTGAACTGCATCCATCAGCAGAACATCCACACAAAAAAGGTTCCTGCTCTGCGGGAACAGCTGCCCGAAAAACGGAGAGCAGAAGAACGTTTGCTTTCTGTTGCTTCCTTCGGTGCAACAATTTGGATCAACATTGTCGGCTTCAGATCAACTGGAAATGCTGTATGGTCACACTCGCCCGCCCGGTTAAGGATTTAATTCAAAAAATTACGCTAGACGATTCCGTCGGTCCAGCGCAAAATGAAGGCATCGCTTCAATAATTCAACAATCCTCATCTTTTGACAACAAAACAAACAAGCATATGCCAGGAAATTGAAACAAACAACATATTCACGCATTTGTTTCATTAGACGAATTGAATCCGAAATTTCTATTTATTTCTTTCAAAAATATAATCCCTTTCCAGACCGAGTTCAAATTTTAAAAATTCTGAGTTGTTTTGGCTCAGACCGTTCAGATGCTGCTTAAAAATGCCTGATTGAAAACAACTCAAAATTCGCGAAAACCCCTATTATTCATATCTGAGTTGTGCCGTTCTAATCAAAATTTGAGTTTCCCCAGTTTTGGCGAATTTTGAATTGTTTTCCTTCAAATTTGAGTCAGGGAGAATTAGAGTGCATACCGTCCACGCTTACAGAGGTGCCAGGTCGTTTTGTCAAAAATCAGGACACCGCGAAGAAAAAATCAGGATTTTTCAGGACACCATCAAATTGGTGAAAACAAAATGCAGTTTTGCTTAGATTGCATAACTAAAGGCGAAATATAGGTGCTGAAGACGCCTCTAATTATGCAACTGAAGCGCAGTTAATATCGAAAAACCTCATTTAAATGTCATTTGAATCGAAGAATCTCATTAATTTAACTGGTTTAACTATTTTATTTAAGATTTGTTTGATGTTCTCATCATTTAACAATAAATTTAGTTATATTTAAGATATTTTTTAAAAATCAGGACAAATCAGGACAAATCAGGACATTTTAAGGGCCATTTTTCAAAAATCAGGACAATTCAAGCGTTTTTGAAAAATCAGGACGGTCTCTCGAAAATCAGGACAAATCCTGATAAATCAGGACACCTGACACCCCTGCACGCTTATGTCAAATTCACGTCAACAATTGGCCGAGTCGTGGGTCAGAGATGCCAGAAGATTTTACAAAAAATCAGCACACATTATGAAAAAAATCCAAACAATAAGAATTAAATTATGAGAATATTTATTCGATACCAAGCAGTATTCAACTTTATGACGTGTCGCTCCAATGCATCAAAATTTTAAATTCTTCTCAAGAAAGCCTGCGAAATCTTTAGATATTTTCAAATTTTTTTTTGTAGCCGACTAAACGAACCTTCAGGTTGAGTTTACCATGTCACATTCATTAATAATTGACTACGACGTCAGGTGGGTTCTCAAACATAAATTTAAAAAAAAAAACAATATCGTTTTAAGAATAATTCGAAAACTTTGCTTTCACCTCTCATTTAAAGTAGTTTTGCGTAAAGGAATCTATCAAGCTGGGTTGAAATATGAAAATATTTGAAAGGATAGGCATAGTTCATATTTGCTTGTTTGTTTTTATTTCATTATATTATCATAAAATTATTGGATACTGTAAAATCCATATTTGTGAAGTGGTTTTTGGAACAATATAACACATTTTTTTTTAAATATTTTTTGTATATCATAAGTGAATCGATGTGGTTGGCACCACTGAACCAAACCATCGAAAGAACTTCCCGAATACGAAAATATTGTAACATAACTGTTCCTGTTGTAGTTATAAAACGATTAGAAACAGCGTAAAAAAACGTTTAGAAAATGATATCTGAAACCATAAAAAACATTGCACTTATCTTGAATTCCAAAACGACGGTCTGTTGAATATGGCGTTAAGTTATGTTACTGTTTAAAACTGTTAAAACAATTGTATGGGGAGACTGTTCTAGAAACAGTTTAGATAAAATCTAAAAATTGCTTACGGAAGCGTATTTTTTGTATCGAACTGTTTTTGTTACAGTTATTCTTAAAATTCCCTTGTAACTGAACTTTTACAGTAATAGTCGCAAAACGATTCGATATGACGTTCTTCCAACGTTATGCGTATCGTATTCTGAATCGTATACGGGAATGGAGCACGCACACACACTTACAAAAGTAAGCTTTATTTTCGGGTAAATATTACAAAAACGATTTTTAGATTTTATATACATTTTATTCCCTTTTATTATACACTTTTATCACTTCTATGTACTGTAAAGAGTTATCACCCAATTAACCAGCAACACTGTACAGCCCTCAACCTAAGTACATCCCTGTTTGGATCCTACTCGAGTCAGAACTATATCTGCAGCGTAATTGTTCGGACGTAATAAATATATTGTAACATATTCGAGTTCTCCTTATTTTAACCATGCTTGTTACATG
Source organism: Uranotaenia lowii (assembly GCF_029784155.1). Taxonomy (NCBI): domain Eukaryota; kingdom Metazoa; phylum Arthropoda; class Insecta; order Diptera; family Culicidae; genus Uranotaenia; species Uranotaenia lowii. The sequence goes on along the minus strand of NC_073691.1, from coordinate 108,186,808 downwards.
GTGTCGGAAGTGAGATTCGTTGGAAAGTTCGCGAAAGCAATAGATTTGCCAAGGATTCGTTCCCCATAACGCGATTCCGGAGTTTTGTTTTGCGGTTCGATTTTTGTGAAAAAAGTTACCGTTGGACGCCATTTGCATATTCTATCAGTGAGCGTGTGTGTGTGAACAGAATGGCAACATCAGACAGTCGGTTACCACCACCACTAGACTGTTCGAATCTCGCTAAAGACTGGCCGAAATGGAAGCAAAACTTCCATATCTATATGATCGCAAACAACAAAAACAATCAACCGGAACAAAACAAAATCGCCACATTCTTGTGGTTGATCGGTGGACGGGGCGTTGAAATTTACAACACACTATACCCAAACAATGGTGATGTTGATAATATGTTTGGTGCGCCAGCCGGAGGCGGCGTTGAAGCGAATGACGATGGAGGACAGCAGATACAACGTACCTTAGCACAGGTCATCGAGGCGTTCGATGGTTATTGCGTGCCCCAAAGAAATGTCGCAATGGAGGCATTTAAGTTCAACGGAATCACACAAAAGGAGCGGCAGACTTTTACCGATTTTGAAACAGCACTTCGCACTCAAGTAGCTTACTGTGAGTACGAATGCGCGGTATGTCATGCTTCTTATGTTGATCGAATGCTACGAGATCGAATCATCATTGGTATCCACGACAAAATGTTGCAGCTCAAGCTCTTGGATGGAAGAAATGATTCACTGGCAAAGGTGGTGGAGACGTGTAAAATATTCGAAGCTGCAGCAGAGAACAAGCAACTTTTGGACAGCAAAATGCCGCTGAGCGTTGTTCATACTGTTGAGCACCCAAGAGAAACTTCAGAAACAGCAACGGAGGTGGCTGTCATCACGAGATCCGGACCGAAATGCTACAATTGTGGCCAAGCATTCAACAGAAACCATCGTAGGATTTGCCCAGCAAGGAACATTACGTGTAGGGGATGCAACCGGCAGGGCCACTACCAGGAATTCTGCATATCAACGAGACAGCAAGGAAATGCCAGTGCCGACAGAAGCAGCAGCCGCGGAGGAGCCTTCTCGGTGCGGGGATCCAAGTCAACTGGTAACAAGGGAGTACACAGTGTTAATTGGGTCGATACAGGTAATTTCTTGAATTTATTAGATTTGAAATCAAATATTAGTTGTCGTGATCTTACTTATAGAGTGAATTCGAATAGCAGCTCGAATGAGAATAAACGCTTGAGGTGGACGAAAGAATACCATGTTCAGGGGTGTCCAATAAATTTTAAATTAGACACAGGTGCAGACGTTAATTGCATCCCGCTGAAGTTGATGAAGAATATGAACATTCCTTTAAGTAAAAACAATGTATATCTTGTTACTGATTACAATTCTAACGCAATACAAATCCATGGAAGAGTAGAACTACCTTGCTATGACCCTCACACTCGTAAAACTAAAACAGCTCCATTTTTAGTAGTTGATAGCACATGTGAACCCTTGATTGGATTGAAATCGTGTATTGACTTTGGTTTAGTATCTCGTCTCGATAGTATTAAAACTGATATAAATATCCCCTGTGATTTAGATACTCTGTTGAAATGCAACAGCGATCTCTTTGAAGGTCTGGGCAAATTTCCGGGTACATGTACCATACAACTAAAAGAAAACGCTATCCCTGTTCTCCATTATAAAAAACGTATTCCCATGAGTCTTCATGAACGTCTTAAGGTTGATTTAAATTCGATGGTTCAAGCTAACATCATAACCCCAGTCGACTACCCAACAGATTGGGTAAACAACATGCAAATTGTTGAGAAACCGAATGGCTCTTTGCGTATTTGTTTAGATCCGAAACCGTTAAACGCTTGTATCAAAAGAGAACATTTCTTGATTCCTAAGGGTGAAGACATTCTATGTCGTATGAGTGGCAAGCAAATATTCACAGTATTAGATCTGCAAAATGGGTTCTGGCAGATGGAATTAGACCGCAAAAGCTCTGATCTTACTACTTTCATGACACCTTTTGGCCGATTCCGTTGGAATAGGGTCCCATTTGGAATTAGTAGTGCTCCGGAGATGTTCCAAAAAAGAATGGTTCAACTGTTTGGTGACATACCCGGTGTGGAAGTGTATTTTGACGATGTTCTGATCGCAGGGAGTGATTTTACTGAGCATGATTGCATCTTGACAATCGTTTTACAGCGCGCTAGGGATAACAATATCCGTTTCAATTCGTCCAAAGTGCAGTATCGAACGGAAAGAGTTAAGTTTATGGGCCATATAATTACAGCAGGTCAAGTCGAACCAGATCAATCGTATATTCAAGCAATCATCAACATGCCTAAACCACAAAACAAATCTGACGTTCTTAGATTACTGGGGCTTTTCAAGTACCTAGGAAAATTTATTCCCAATCTTTCCCAGCGCACTGCTGCTTTACGGAACTTAACCAGAAATGATTCGGTTTGGGAGTGGACAGAACGTCACAACTCAGAATATGAAAACTTGTTGTCTTCTATTACTTCGACTCCCGTATTGTCTTTATTTGATCCTGGTCTTCCAATAGAAATTCAAACTGATAGCTCGAAACATGGTTTAGGAAGTGTCATTCTACAACAAGGTCGACCAGTGGCGTATGCATCACGAACACTATCTGGTAGTGAGCAAAAATGGGCCCAAATTGAAAAGGAACTCTTGGCCATAGTATTCGCATGTGAGAAATTTCACCATTTCCTTTACGGAAGAAATTTCAAAGTGCAGTCAGATCACAAGCCTCTAGAAACACTAATCAAACGAGATATAGATGAAGTTACTCCTAGGCTTCAACGCATGTTCCTCCATTTGTTAAAATATCCTGGGCTTTCCGTAGTGTACACACCTGGAAAGGATATGTTAATCGCTGATTGCTTGTCACGAGCTCCTTTGAGTGATAGCACCGATTTCGACGATCAGCTCTCTGGTATGGTGCACTCCCTTGCGGAACGAGCTTGCTTGTCGTTAGATAATTACCAGATGTATATCGAAGCACTAAGCAAAGATGAACAATATCGTCGAATTGTCTCATATGTCGAAAGTGGTTGGCCGTCATATCATCAGCTAGACGATTTAAGCCAGATGTTCTATAAATACAAAGATTGTTTGCACTTTGAGGAAGGATTATTGTTTAAAGACCATCGACTGGTCATACCAACAGTTTTACAGGAACGCATAGCAAGATGGTTGCACGCACCCCATATGGGTATTGAAAAAACACTAGCTCGTGCAAGGTGTCAATTTTTCTGGCCTGGAATGACGAATAACATCACGGAGCTTGTCAAAAGTTGTGAGGTCTGCGAGAGGTTCACGAGAAACATACAAAAAGAACCTTTACATCAACAAGCTGTTCCAGAATACCCTTTTCATTACATCGGCACGGATCTTTATGAATACGCTGGGCATAATTATGTTGTGGTTATCGATGCTTATTCTGGGTTCATTCTCTCTGAGAGTCTTCGCGAAAAATCTGCTAGTCATGTGATGGAAGTCCTTGATAAAATGTTCTGTCGTTACGGATATCCTACTATCATTCGTTGTGATAATGTTCCATTCAACTCCTCCGCCTTTTGTGAATATGCCAACAAATGCAATTTGCAATTTAAGTTCTCTAGTCCAAGATATCCACAAAGCAATGGGTTGGCAGAGAAGGGTGTAGCTATTGCGAAAAACATATTAAAGCGATGTTATGAGTCTGGTGATAAAAATACTTTTCAATACCGTTTATTAGAATATAATACTACTCCGGTAGCAAGCATGGGTTACTCACCATCGCAATTGTTTTTTGGTCGCATGATTAAAACACACCTGCCAATTGCCCCTGATCTATTGGTTCGGAATTGTATTGATGAAAAGGAAGTTCAGAAAAAGCGGAAACAAAAACGTGCCAATCAAAAACTGTACTATGATCGTTCAGCGAAACACTTACCACCCCTGAACATTGGTGCAAAGGTAATTTTTAGAAAAAACGCCAAAGAATGGCATTATGGAATAATTTATCGTATTGTAAATGAAAGGTCTTATGTCATTAAAGATTATATAGGAAATTTCTTTCGTAGAAATAGACGATTTATAGCGAAAACTCAAAACTCTGGTTTTGACACTAGTGATATTTTGTTCGAAGATCATCTAGCAAAGCTATTAAATAACAATGATAAACAGATACAAATTGTCCCATTACCTAATCAATCTTCTCCAGAAAACTTGGTTGTTGAGCCAGAAATTATTGTAAAAGCTGAAAATGAAAGTCCAAATACATCAATCTATTTTGATGCCTATGAAGATAGTGAAAATAGTAATGATATAAAGCTTGAGGTTGATCCCGTACCGGATATAGATCCACTTATGTTAGATACATCTATACACAATGATCAACAGTCGTACAAGACCCGAAGTGGTCGCGTGGTTCGTCCACCCAAGCGGTATGAGATAGATTAGTTATCAGAATGCTATTGAAGTTTGTTAAAAGAAAGCGTGTAAAGAGTTATCACCCAATTAACCAGCAACACTGTACAGCCCTCAACCTAAGTACATCCCTGTTTGGATCCTACTCGAGTCAGAACTATATCTGCAGCGTAATTGTTCGGACGTAATAAATATATTGTAACATATTCGAGTTCTCCTTATTTTAACCATGCTTGTTACATGTACTAATAATAATAAACATAATTACCATCAACTCGGTAATCCATCAATCAACACCGGTTAGCGAATGGACGAATGGAGCAGGGATTCTCCTGGAGCGACGGCACCAAGTCCTTTTCGACTGAAGGATTCTAGGTCTCTTTTCCGATACACCATCCGTGTCCACCCCAACCCCTTGGCAACTTGACAGTTCAGTCGAGTTTGCAGTGCCGTCTTCAAAATTGTAGATGTCGCACTAGTCGCGTTTGTTTACATGCATCCTGGGTCGTCCCTAGCAGCGGCAACGTTCATTTTCCATTGAAACCACTTGATTTTTTTACGGCATCCTTGGATGCAATTAAACTGACGAAATACCATTTTAAAAGGGCACATAATCAAAAGTGATGCAAAAAGGAAAAATAAATAACTTTATAACTAAATTTTAAAATAGTTGTCAATGAAATTGGTAATTTTATTTCAATCTATTTGTGTTCCATTTTCGTTTCCAACTTAATAAAATTTCTATTTATAGCAAAGATTACAAAAGGCCATCTTTCATCCGTTGTGTTTTTGCTACAAGGCGTCACCAGCTAGAGTTATGAGTTTTTTTCGTTAAACATAACGCAGTTTGAAATAGTTCCGCTATTTCCTAAAGTTTATTACTGTAAAATTTTATCCAGCTGAATGTTATGAAATATTTCTAGAGTTTGTTTTGATTAGGTCGTATGAACCAATGTAAACAAAACTGAGTTATCAACTGCAAACGATTGACAAAGATGTAATCTATGATCGGTAAAAATTTGGTTTCATTTTATGAATGAATAACTTTTTCAAATTGATTTGAATTTAGGACGTATAATAACTTTCTAATTTTTGAGTGCAATTTGGTTTTTGTGTCGTTTTGCGCTTGCCGTGCATTGCCGGGATGCAAATGGTCGCAAAATAAACAGTTCGTCGAGTTGGTTATACGACGTTATGAATCATCGCGAAAAGTTCGGTTAGTGTTATTAATTAAAATTAAAGGGGAAAGAACTGTGCATGGGTGATACAAGCGATGATATAAGGGTGATCTGACGCTGCAAATTGGTCTCAGGTGAGTACAATAAATAGCAATTTTCACTATGTGAATAGCCATAGTAGTTTTTTTTGTCATTACAGAGGCAGCCGAAATAGTTGAAGGTTATGGATGCTTCTTGCACACCTCGATCGGCCAGGAGAGCCTCAGTTGGTTCCCGGAAATGTCCAAGTGGATTCCCAAAGGCCACATCCAGGAAGCAAAAATATCAGGCTCCCTTGAAAGGATAATTTCCGCGTTTAGGTTGAAGGATTTTTTTGTTTATAGTACTCCCTCAATCTAATCCGAATGAATGATTGAAAATTTAAGGCAATCGAATCGGTTTTTGGAATCAAACTTATCGAGTGACCAAAGGACGTATGCGCCAAATGATAAATGCATTAGGTCGTAAGTACATCTTCGTTTATTAAAAGTGAAATTACATCAATTTCTATCATGTCGTCATGTTCTGTGTCCATTTTTACGTTGACTTATAAATTTACAGATGAACTGGACAAGAATTCATAAAATGAGAATTCAAAATGTGGTTCAGAACTTGAACATCGATTTTCTCAAAACATGTTCAGTGGCTCATACGACCTAATCAAAAAAAACTCTAGATTTGTCGATCTTCAAGAAATTACGGATATATACGGCTATTGGTGTAGCCAAGATCATTTAGAATCTTTTTTTGCTGCAATACGTTCCAGAGGCGGCAACAACAATAATCCAACAGCTTCCCAATTCAGAGCAGCGTATATGTGGACGAAAAAGTAAAATTTTACCTCAATAATATCAACAAGGTTAGAATTGAACCCCTGATGGTTGAGGAGGAAATGGAAAAAGTTACCCTAGAAGGCGACGAAATAATTAAAACTACTGTCGACGAGAATTTCCACCAACAAGCCTTACAAAATTCGGCAAGTTTAATTAAAAAAAATAGTTCGTAGCATCAAATGTGAAGATTGCAGAAATGAATTTATCAATAGTTTTATTGGCAGATTAGAAGTTAATGCCGATGTGTTAAAGGTGTGCATAATAACCGAGTTGGAGGTAAAAATTGTAGAACAAAATCATCAATGTATAAACTTAGCATACTATTATGATATCATAATAAATCGAACTCTGACACGGGTTTCAAATGATGCAAGGGATGTTTTTAGAGAATTAGCCGAACACATTTTGGATCAAGATGCTTTAGTTAACCACCGAAACTTGAAACTCTTCGAAAAAAAAACTAACAAAGTTCATATTGTTTAGAAATGAATAAAATGTTGTTTTTAAAATTTACTATGCAATAAACCAATAACAGAGATTTTTGAGTTTAAATTTGCTTGTGTATTTCATAAATAAAAGTCATTTGAAACATTGACTTTTTAACCACTTTTTTTTTCTAAACATCAACTCCTTTTCCGCTTATTAGAGTTTTAAAATAATTGTTTTTAAAAACTTTTGTTTTTCAATAAAAAAATATATTTTTGAAACCTTAATAATTATTTATCGAACATTTCATTATCCACCCTTTCGATATGTTTGTTGAGCGAATATGAGATTTTGACAGAACCAGAGAACCAGAAAAACTGGCACACGCGATTAGTATGGGAAACGTCAAGTTGCCAGGGGGTTGGTCCACCCGAACGTTGGCGTAGCTGCTGGATCCAGAAGTCTGGATGGTTTCTCCCTCCGTGACTTTTCTCCTCCAGGGAATATGTTGCTGAAATATAAAAAAAAACCTTTCTCATATGCGTTAAGATTAATGTTTTTGCTAATGAAAATTACCTCTCGGAACATCGCTGGTGTCCGTTTCCCTGTTTGCAGTTGCCGATTGCCGTTCGTCGAACCGGAAAGGGTGCTTCTTGTACGGCGTCCGGGAGTTGTACCACTTCGATCGCGCCGAAAATCGAAAATTTTTCTTGCGGTTGTTGACGTTTTGTTTATGTTGTCGGCAGTGATGCCAACTACACTGATTTTATTCATAATTGTAGAAATATAAAATAAAAAATATGAGAATTAAAAAGAGATATGATGATGCTTTTACAGAATGTTACCATTGTTGTGCGGAAAAAAGAGTTATTGATCTAAGCCGATAAGTTTTAGGAACAGAAAAATTTCAAGGACATTACATTTAAACGACATATCATTGAAAAAAATTAAACGGAAGTGAGTGATATTCTTTGAACTCAACCAGCAATGTGTTCAGTTCAGTTTATTTTATCAATTTATTGCATCATGAGATAATTAATTAATGCAAAAAAGATCAAAACTAATGAATCTTTGTTCGGTAAAAAGGTTAAATATATATTGATGAATGTGGCATGATTCATAAGTAACAAAAAAGAATTTTTTATATGTAAAACTCATCTCAAAGTTCATTGTAGATAGCATGAGTCAAATCCAAAATAGAATATCAGAAGCTCATATTAGTATCTTAATGAAAAGCTTGAAATTTTATCTATGTATCTAACATTTTATCGTCATCAACTATAAATGCTTATTATCAGCCCAATAATGTAATGTAAGTTTTATTTTCTATGTACAATGCGTTAATTTTTAATTCATATATCAACAAATATATGATTGATTCGAAAAATATTTTTTAAAGATATATTAAAAACCTATGCTAAATTTTCTTTTTTCAAACCATCTGGCATCTGTGATCCGCGTTTCGGTCATTTTTTACGTGAGTTTGACATTTGACATGAACGCTTAGTGTTATGATTCTTGAAAAGTTTAACGATTATTGATAAAATTGAAGTAAATCGTTTAACCATTCTTTCACCTTTCCATGATACCGTCACTTATTCACATGAACGTTTATTTTGAGTTCTTATCGTTGTCGGAGTAAAGTTTAATATTATAGCTACGTTTAGAAATACAATCACTTTTTTTGGGACCGTAGATGTATCGTATTAACTATTTGAGATATAGTTTTTTAGTATGCGGGTTGTGTTTCGGAATTGCGATGCGTTTTAGCCGTCCGGTTTAGCGCGTGTGTATTTATCATCTCCGTTGTAAAACACCTGTAAACCACCGAGTATTCACAAAACGCATCACGTAAGTTTGAGAAATTTCAATTGCTTTCAGTTTTTTCCACCGTATTTTCTTTTCAGATAACCATCGACTTCGCATGCGAAATGGCGGCCAAAAAAAATTCAGCCTGTTGCTGGAGGGGAACTAAGAATTCCCGCGAAAACTATCAAATGCGTCCAGCCGGTACAGCCCCTTTGACGGTGTTGAAACTCCTGCGACCATCGCCGTTCAAGGAGGAGAATAGTATGGAAGAGGAGGTTAGTATGACTGTGATAGTAAAATTATGAAACGAAGAAGTCAAATAAATTCATTGTTTTAAAAACTTTACGTTATGCGTTTTTCTTTTGAAAAAAGTAAACAGAAAATCTATGCATGTGTGGGTGCCTTTTTACCAAAAGTTTTAGGGAAAAGTCTGAATAATGTTGGAAGCACGATATGTCAGTTCCCGCATAAATCAGTATTATACATTAACGATTTCACTTATCTTCTTCCACAGACACACGAAAGATTAGCTTTATAGTTTTGGATTATTAATGTACGATTAAGCTAGTCTTTTTTTCATGACATGGAATCGTTTGGACGCACTTTACGATACAGCGAACGGGTCGTTAAGTAGAGTAACCATTCATTTTTTTTGCTTTTTTCTTTATTCGAATCGTAGCTAAAAGATAGATTTTATCGTTATTTTATCTTCATTTGCACGATTTGCTAACGCTACAGCTGATCTTCTAAAGATCTTTTTACTATTAAAAATAATAAAAGGTAGCTTACTACGATCAAATAAAAAAATAAGGAATTTTTTTACAACTGTTTATTTAATCAACATTTTTAAACCATATTGTTTTTCACAAATAACAGACACGAAGTTTCACGTTTCCGAGCGCTTCTGCCAGGTTTTGGTCTCCAGCTCCAATTCCCTCGCTTTTTTCTTGGGGAGCCGCCCTAAAATTTTTGTCCGCTCCATGAGACGCCTTTTACTCCTGCTCTTTTGCTTTTTTTTCTCGAACATCCAGCAACGTATCCTCCACCTTTGCCTTAGACGGCAGGCCTGAGGCACCCGTCTACCTGCGCCTGAAATAAAATAATTCTATTTGAGAAAAAAATAGTTATTATTAATAAATAGTCGGTGTACTCACCCTCGCACAACCGGAACCGGCGCTGTCGGCCACTGTTCCCTTGCTACGTCGGAACCGGTGCTATTGCCTATCAGATCGACCAACAAAGGGTAATTTTCGCGAGAACTGTGCCGGGAGATGATTTTTTCCGGCACAAATTGGGCCACGTGTGATTTGACAGCAGAAAAACTTGGGGTGCGTTGCTAAAATAATTAATTTTATTTCATGATGATTAATTTTATCTTTCAGGAATAATATTTTATCTTTTCGGCGCGTTGCAAAATTACTCATTTAGTTTCTTGGAAGATTAACCGTATCTTTTAGAAATAGTTTTTACTCGTTTCTAGCGAAGGTGCATTAGCGATGACCCAAAAAAAATCCAACTATCAATATAATCAGAACCGAATAATTCGAAAGATTCAAAGAATGGTTTTTCGCTATGCGGGTTCGGTTCAAAACTATTACTGTAATCTTTACGATACAAGGGAACTTTTAGAAAAACTGTTACCTCTATAGTTTGATAAACGGGATACGTTTTCTATAATCAGATTTTGGATCTTAACGTGACTGTTAATAGAACAGTTTTTCCATACAACAGTCTTAACAGTTTTGAACAGTTACATAACCTAACAACATATTTAAAATACAATCAATTCGGCTTTCACGATTAACAGAATGTATTTCACGATTTCAATTTGCGTTTGTTAAACGTTTTTTTACGCATCACCAAATCGTCGTTTGACTATTTAAGAAATCGTTTCGTATCAATCCTCAAATATGCGGGAAATCAAGGGCAGTAACAATGTTATCATATGACGGTGGGAGGCTGCGGAGCAACAAACAGATTCGTTTTTCCGAATCAAACACTAATCCGGCGGCATCCAGACGATCAAACACATCATCCATGTCGGCTAAAAACTTTTCTAAGTCTCCTTTTTCGTTTAGCACCGTGTTTGTCATCTTCCGCAACAACGAAACGCGCACAGATCGATCCGTTTTCTGATGGTAGGCTTTCAGCGCTCTATACACATCACTGGCCGTTTCGCAATTTTTCACTAAGTGCAACTGGCTATCTTCAATTAGCAGTATCAAAGTTGCCTTGGCCTTTCGATCCGAAACTTTCCACTTTGTGGTGCGGTCTTCATCCGCTGGTGGCTCGTTAACTACCACTTCCCACAAATCCTCGCGACACAACAGATTTTCTATGCGCACTTTCCATGTGGCCCAATTGGTTCCGTTGAGCTGCGGCACCGAAAATCTTCCGTCGGTCATTTTCACCACGTTTCTGTTTGCAGCTGACCAAAAAACAAAATGGCTAACAAAGCACAAGTTTTCGCGACAGTCCCAAAACTTTTCTGCACGAGCGCGAGAGAACAAGTATGACGTCACCAAGACGGTTCTTTTCTTAATTCGATTCTCCTTCACGCTGGGCCCATAACCTGATGGCAGAGCTGGGTTATAGCGGAGGAAATCAGCGTGAGGAATTCGGAATCGATTCACAAAGACGACACACGCGAAATACTTTGTATAATACTTTATTGACCGAATGCAAATTATATAAACGAACTGGTTGTGTTTGGCGAGAAAGTTCGACTGACGAAAAATGGTCGGATGACCGTTGACACTTGCAGGCGCAGGGTTGTCCAAAAGCCTGCTGTCAGGTAACGCAAATATCCAGGGGTGTGTTAAGACAACTGTTGCACCCAAGGGGCTGAAGAAAGCAAACATTTCCGTACCAAGTTTTCAGTCAAGAAACCCGCAGGAAGAAGAAAATTGAAACGAGTGAAACACGTATATGGGCAACATGGCCGTCTTCATTGCAACAATTTTAACCATGGGCATTTTTTTAATAATCCTTAAAATGATATCTGCGGCTCTGGAATGTCAATCAAAGGGATCTTTGGTAACATTAATAAATTATGGTTAGGCACAAAATGTAGAGTTTTCATGATAATCCTTGTTGAAATTGATTCAAAATCTGCAGTATGCCAACAACAGACAAGTTTGGCAACCAAAATGTTACCCTATTTCAAGTCTGTTATGGGGTGAAGTGTTTAATTTCGGGAACCACACTGACGTTCTGGTACCAAAAATTTGGTACGGTGCGTTTGTATGCGATTTGACAGCTGGTTCAGTCCTCTGGTTGCACCGTTCAACAGAAACCTCAATTTATGGCATTAAACGCAACCCTACGCGCGAAATTTCTTTCTCTACTATTTATCACATTATCAGGGTAGTTTATCCATAATATTCCATAGTTGCCCAATATAGAGGAATCATCGTATCACAGTGATTTGCAATCTTACTGTTTTTTTCACGGTAAAGTTAAAGTCCGAACCAAAACGGATATAGGTAATTTTTTGCTCTTTTTACCCACTTAACATTTTTCGTGAAGAGGAAAATTTTTATCAAAGGCACGCCATTTTTAAAGCGATGCTTCTCGCATTTCTCGCAATAGGAAAATTGTTGAGACCATTAATTGTTACCGTAATCTGGACAAGTTCCGACGTGAACTTAAAGAAACCCTGATCGAAAGTGAGTATTTTTGGTGTGCATATTACGGTAATTAGCATATTGAATATTGTTTTTTTTTTCAGAAACACAGAAATAACTGAGAACCATCGCTCCGGAATGAATTGGACCACATTTACATATTCGAGGCCTGGTGCTGGAGCAGTTTCCCCGGGAATGTATGCGCTGGAGGAGGCTCACCGAAGCTAGTGCAGATGATAAATAAAAGTGGCTGAGTAAGTGCATCACAGTGTTCCGATATATAAAATTTCAAAACAAATAAATAATTACTGAAGTACATCAGCGTCTTGTTTTATTATTGTTCCTGAATAAAAATAAATAGTTCTAACCATGAAATTCTACGGTCACGAGGGTCAATCAAAAATTATGAATAAACCTTGAATTTCACTATTGTCAGAACTATATAAATTCAACATAAAACAATAAATTTCACAGTTTCCTGGAGAAAAATTGGAAGCTGAAATGACCATTTATTTCATAGTTTTGCGATTTCAAATGTATGGAAAAAAGTTAATTTTTTCATTGTTAAGTTGCTTAACAACCCCCTTTTTTCATGGTAAATTTTTCCAAAACCATAAATTTCATTGTCGAAAAATATGAATTTGACAGTACATTCAAGGTTTTATGTATCATGATTCGCATAGTCTGAATCATAAAATTCATGGTTGCGTGAAAAGAAATTCATGGTCGTTTCACAATGTTTTTCTATTCGGGGGTGCGTCATTTTAACAAAAAAATATTTTATTATTTTTCTAATGAATAGTTGGGTCCCGCTCAATGAAAAGCATGTAGCATATAGTAATCGAATGAAAAGTAGGGTTTTTAGACCACTTTTTTGAACTTTTTGTGACCATTTCATTAAAAAAATTTTTAAAAAATATTTCTTGTCTTCATGATGTAGGCATTAACTTCAGCTTTCATATGCATAAGGCAAATATTTTTTTGGAAGTGTAACATATGAACTACAGCAGTTTTCGTGAGGCATGTTTTTTCGGATTTTTTTTCTTTCATGCTGAATAACGAAAAAACTTGTAACTTTAGCTGTATATAATGTTCTAAGCATATTTTACTGACATTATAAGGTTTCTATTGATATAAGTTTTATATGAAGTTCATAATAATTCAAACGACCTCAATAGATTTTACTTTTGTGGTGTCAAAATGACACCAAAAGTCGGAAAAGGGAGTTTTTTTGTCCAGGCTTCCAGGGTTCGTCCATAAAAAAAGTAAAGATGCAATATTGAAGAACTTTTGAATTCATTTAGGGTCCCCGAAGAAATTTTTGTATTTTGAAGCTTCTGAAAAAAGTTACAAGCCTTCAAACTTGCAATGGTGTCAAAATGACACCCTAATGCGGATGAGGGTTAAGAGAACATCTAGCTCGGGGTGGGCGAAATGGCGCTTCAGTTCAAAAACCAAATGGTGCCAATTTGCTAAACGGCCCGGGTACGGATGGCGCATCGACATGTACCAAGTTTTCGCAGGGCCGTCAAATAAATGAAACGCCGAGTCGAACAATTCTTGTTCAGACACGCGCTCTGAAAGGGTAAGTTGTTCAACTAAAGCGAGGAATTCGTTCAGTTTCGTTCCACGATCGGTTCCAGAGTATTTATCGATTTTCCACATGGGCACAGGTAAGGTTTTGTGACCATACGCAACGTTTGCGTTTGGCGGATACGCCTGGGGCGATGGATTGTACGGCGCGTATGGTAATGCTGTAGATACTGGTGGAAATCCACCCGCGTGAGGCGTAAGTATGGATTGGGCATGTGCAAAAATAATATATTCCAAGATACCTAGCTCTTAAAATATTTCATATAAACGCCAACGGACAATCTTTTAACAAACCTTAACACCATCTACTGACAGTAAAGGTCAACATTTCTCGATAATTGAATTTTTCACCTGTACCCCTCGTTCCGGGGGGTTCAAATGCTTTTGTTCAAATTTGGAATTGTGTGCGAAAGGTGTCATTCTGAATCGGCAAAATTCATTTCTACTGTATCGGTTGGGCCATTTTCCACTAGAAAACAATGGGATCCCTTTGACGGAAAAGAGTAGTAGGACCACTAGAAAGATTAGTAGGGATTCTACTTGCCGCCTACTAGCCATCCCATTGTTTTCTAGTGGAAAATGGCCCAACCGATACAGTAGAAATGAATTTTGCCGATTCAGAATGACACACGCTCTTTTATTTTAACTCAAAATTAAGTACGACCGAGGTTCAAAACATAGTTCGATTATATGAACTTAAAGTTAAGTACCCTTTTTTCCTCCTTGCGATGGATCAAAACGGAGTTCGAACTGCGAACTCAAAATTGATCCCTTTTTTTCCTTCGGCGAGGGATCAAAACTGAGTTCGACCTTATGAACTAAAAATTGAACTCTCTTTGTTGGACTGAAAACACTTAGCGAGTTCAGTCCGAACCGGAACATCAACCAACGAACACGTCGCAAAATTATGTCGTTCCGGAACAATTACCGGAAGACTATGAAGGAACTTCATAATGAAATGCATGTTCACCGAGTCAGCGTAAAATTCTGTCCGTCATTCACGCAGAAAAAAGATTTTTTATTTCAAAGGAAAGTGCCGCAAAAACAAAGGATTTTTTCCTTTGATTTTGGGATAAATAAAAATTCCATTGGTTCAAGGACATTTTCCTTTGTTTCAAAGAATTTTTCTTTTGAAAAATCTTTGAGTCAAAATCTTAATGCTTTGAAACAAAAAACAGTTTCATTTGATGCAAAGTTGTTTTCGTTTGCTACAATGTAATTAAGATTTAGATTTAAAAGGATTGGCTCATTGAAATATTTTCCTTTTATTCCAATTGGAAAAAATATTTTCTGTTGTTCAGAAGTTCCAATTAGGAATTTTGAACAATAAAAAGAAACAATTTACATCTTAAATTCATTTTTATTACAAACTTAACACAAACACTGGTTCACTATAATGGAATTAACCGGTCCTAAATTTTGGCCTGAGGGCATTCTTCTTGGACCGCTCAATAAACTTCCGGAAGCAACTCCGGTCATCCAACTGGTGATTGCCGCTGAAGATCGGCCCGAAGATAATCAGACCGCTGGATTTTGGGCGGAATCAGCCGTGGTCCTGTAACAATGCAAAAGTTTATATAAAATCTTAAATATTCACTTTTTGACTAATGGATTAACACGCACTTACCATGATATGCATTCCTCATCCTGAATCCTCCTAAATAGCTATCTCTGATTCACTAGTTTTGATTTTCAACACGACCGGCGAAACTTAATTCGAAATTCGGTACTTGCTCAATCCAAATTATCTTCTAAGTTTGAAGTTTTAACTTAAAGAAATTATTCCTTTCTGTTGAAAACATTTTTCTTTGGTTGAAAGAAAATTTACTTTGTTTTAAAAGACACATGCAATTGAAAAAATGTCTTTTGAATCAAAAAATTTGTTTAAAATCAAATTCCAAAATTATTCGGTTCAAAAAATTAATTCTTTCTTTCAAAAATTATTCATTTGAATCAGAACGAGAATTCATTGATTCAAAGAAAACAGGAGTTTGATTAAAAAAACTGAGTGTTTTGAATCAAAGTCAGTTTTGTTTTGTTTCAAAATCCAAGTTTTCTCTGCGTGTTGTCATCATATGGTGAGCGGCTTGGAATGTCCGGAAACTTCCGGATGTTGTTTACTTCCCGTGGGAAGTAACATCCGGAAGTTTTCATTGACCGGGAATGTCAAAACTTTCCACCGCTCTGTAATTGCAATGCAATGTACCGGAACAGCAACATCCGGGTACAACAAATTTTAATCATCCTTTAATTCCCTGAAAATCAGCTACCCTCGAAAAAAAAAGGATAAATTCAAGTTCGGCTGCCGAACTTAGTATTGAGTATGCCTATCAGAACTTAGTTTTGCTATTGCCCAGTCAAACTCAAAGTTGAGGGAAGCCACCGAACTGCTGTTTTGAACCAAAAATACTTAATTTTGAGTTTAAAAAAAAGAGCGTGCACCTTTCGCACACAAACGCATGTTTGGTTTGTTTACATTTTGTGTAAATGTATTAGTGCACACGAAAAAATCGCTTGTATGTGTGTGTGCAGTTTTCTAAATGACTATTTGAAAATTTCCAATATCAATGAAAATATAATTAAATTATGTATGAAATCTTCATAAAACTTTATTGAACATTCTTAAGAAATATCACTTTATTAACATGTGCACATATATTTTGTATTCTTTCTCCGTTCATTCACAATCTTGCCTCTACTGCATTCGCCTTCATCATTCCTATTTCTGGTCCACAACTGCCTCAACCGAATCTTAGCCATTTGTCCTCAGCCTAGGCCGACTAGTTCCGATAGATTGCACAGTGTGAGGACGAACGGGACGAACAGGAATCTCCAGTCGTGAGGTTTATTTGATTTCCATGGCACCGCACATATGTATGCTGCTTCCAGAACTCCTCCTTCGGGAAATGTGATAAAAATAACACTGGATTCCAGCAGCGTTGCAGCAGCAAAATCCAGCGTAGGGCTGTAAATAAAATAAATGCTAAATTAATCTAGAATTTTCGAAATTATTCCAACGCTTACCTGTTCCAAACTCAAAAATCAATCCAGACCTCGGTACAACGTCGAATTTTTGAGCCATCTTGAAAAAAGACTTCTGATCAAGATCCAGTGATGCCAAATCGATTGTAATAAAAAATATTTATAACATTGATAAACAAAATTGAAATATCCAATAGATATTCAAATTACTTAAATTTGCTATTGGAATTGAGTCCCTTAAAGCCAAAGAGGCACAAGTACAAAATTTATCAACAGTTAAAATGCCAAACTAGTTTTATTATCTTCAAATCTCGCGTGAGCTTTCATTACGTCGAATGAAACAAAATTTGAAAAATAGAGATATTCACTAAAAAAGCTTCATTATAACATTATCTACCTATGTAATTGATAAAACAATCAATTTAAACCCTTTTAATCTATAAAATTTAAGACTTCCAAAATGACGAATGAAACAAAACCTTGATTGCCAATTTCAATGTTGCTTACGTCCCTTCTTCCAAACGGCGAATGTGCAGAGGAAAAAAACCTAGCACATTCGCTATGGATTCCATGAGCAAACAAGTGTATACAGGTAGAGGTTATCAGAATATCAACCTGGCAATGAATATTATTTCAGATTCTTCTTTTCAAGCGTTCTTAAATCGGTACTCAAGCAGGCTTTCGAACGCTGTAAAATAATGCAGCAAGGAAAAGAAACCGAACAGCAGCAGTAGCAGCAAACATACAACTAACTGCATCAGGCTGAGCGGCAGCAGCCTGCTGCTGTTAGTCACCCAATCACCCGATTCAGACTTTTATTACGCATTCACTAATAAATTTACCGCTGCACTCGACAACTCAATAAGTTAACATTCACTATGCCGAGAAAATTGAAAATTTACCGGTAATTGCCTCAGAAACATTTGGGCGTAAGTGCAAGTTGAACGAATCAAAGGACGAATGAGACAAATTTCCCCTCCAGCTGGTCGGCAACAGAAAGCTGATCAGCAGCAGCGAGCTGATTTGACCGATGGCGCACCCGATTCACACATTTCATTATGCATTTACTCACCAATTTACCGCTACACTAGATATTAAACAGCCACTACGCCGAGAAAATTGAAAATTTTCCATAGTATTTACATGAGAAACATTTGGACGTATGTGCAAGTTGAAAGAATCAAAGGACGAAAGAAAAGAGACGAATGAAACAAATTTCCCCTCCAAACGACGAATGTGTTCAGACGTACACTCAGAAAAATACTATTATGTTTGCCATAAGATTCTCTTATGAACTGGCGCCATAAGAAAACTTAATGAAATTCATAAGATTATCTTATGACTGAGATGAACTTTCTGGATGAACACCTTTTTGAAAGAGAAGGTTTCGTTTTTTATAAGATAATCTTATGATTTGGTCAAAACATTTGAAATTCCATAAGAATGTTTTAAAAACAGGAAATGTCTCTAAAATTTGGAATTTATAAAAAGACATTGATAATTTGAGTACCATATCTTGAATTTTATCACTATTTATTGATATTTTTTTCGCAAGCATGACCATCAGCAGCAATTTTATCCCGGTTCAACTTGTACAGAAACAAAGTTAAAAAGTGGTTTGTTCGCGCTATCCTCGTTGTGGGACTTGAAATTCTCCCACAGAATCAGCAGACACTTCAGTTGTTGGCGGATGTACGGGAAAACCTTGGGAAATTCCACTACCGGTTTCGGTCTCTGGGCCTTTTGCTTTTTGTCAGTCAGTAAGCTAAAGTGCGGACTGCGGACACAAAATCCTAAAATTCAAAGTCGATGAATATTCACAACATATTTTTGATAATCACATAAATTATAGAATGTGCTAAATAAACTTACCATTGAGAAGATCAATGTCACAAATACTTTAAATGTGTTATTTTTTTAACTGCTTCTGATAATAAAGAATCTTGTTCGTTTTTTCCCTGCCGCTTAGAATGAATGTGTTTATTTTATTTCCACACAGCAGTTTCTTGCGTTTTTCATAAGAACTTCTTATGATAATAGAAGAAATTCATAAGACTCTTATGAAAAATTATTTTGGACACAAAAAAACGGTTCATAAGACGTGTCTTATGAAATTTATGATAAAATTTCCTCTGAGTGTATGAACGATTTATGTTCGAATATGTCGTATGTTCCTATATGATTAAAAAATAGCTCTAAAAATTGCAAAAAATTAAATTCATAATGTGGAATATCTGACACAATTAGTTTCCATGAATATTGCGTATTTTTTGAAGGGTTATCGGCGAAGGAATGAAAATAGGATTTGAAAAACACTCTTCAAATTTCAGAAGCGTTTTTCTCGGTTCGGTGTTTCTGTTTCATTCGACGTAATGAAAGCTCACGCGAGAAATATAGTTGATGAAAATTTTTCTTCTTATCTATTTTATTTAGAAAAAATCAATAAATTTCAAAAAATATATGGAAACTTACATAATATGGACTCGATGAGACGTGTTTTTTTTTCGAGAGTAAGTTTAACTAAATTATCCCCTTTGGCTCTAAATATTTATATTGAAACCTATCTTTAAATATTGACATACTATAATAAAAAATATCGTATTCCTAGTTGAACCATGATTAATGTACCTTATAAATTGACAAAACAAACTGAAAATAGTTATGAATTATGTCAAAAAAACGAGCTAAACACATATGTAAATAGTTTAGTATTTATGTTTTCAATCAGTATAAATGCAAATTAGCCACAATTATTTAAATTAATCCATGTTTTTTAGATTCTTGATGATTTGAACAATCTAGTTTTTACGTTTAATTATTGAAATTCTTAATTCGACGTTATCTTGAAGTTAAAAAAACTATTGCCAATGTATAAAAGTTGGCATTTAAGCTTTTTGCAGGATTTAGAACAGCTTTAAGCTATTGTTGCAAAATTCTTACTTTATTAAACGAAATGGCTGAGAAATGTTCATGATTGAAAATAAACAAAAATATCATCCAATTCCAATTTTTTTTAAATTTAATTCAGATTCATAATAAGTACACTGTGCTCAATGGTGTTGTAGCGATTTTTTATAATGTTTATATGTTGTATTATAATACAAATTTTTCTTTGAAGGTAATACTGCAAAGAATCGCAATGTGCACAGTAAACGAAAACTACCGAGTTCGGTAATTTTTTTTACAGAACCTGTTCTGTAATTCGAAAATTTTCGGTAATTGATCGATCTGACGTCTTGTTTTTACCGAGTTCGGTAGATCGATCCTTTATTTAACGAGGCTCGTTTATTTTTATGTAAACAAATCGCTTTGCCGTAAATTTTCGGTGAAAAAACACCGAAAACTGTAAATTAGTGTTGCTGTCAACACAAACGTCAAGTTTCGAGCGCACATTTTTTGCAGCTTTGAGCGCAACCGTCTCTTTTTGATAACCGCGATGTATTAGTGGCGTCCCGCTTGCGCAAAATCAATTTGAAACGTTTTTAATTTTTGCATATGCGCAGGGGGTGCTTTCAATCGAGCAGTAAAGTTTCGGTATCACGTGTTTGTAGATGATGTTGGGGGTCAAAATGTTCAACCGCTGCGTGTTGAAGTTAATTAAGACCATTAATTGTGATTGAAAAAAAGTGAATCTAATGTGTCAAACATCTTTCGGTGACTGTTTAAAACCACATTCCACCAGTTATTTAAAAAAAAAACCTCAAAACCACAACGGTAAAAGAGCACCAGGCTCTGTAATTTGACTTGAATTCCTCAGGTTCAACAGGCAAGTTCAGTACGGTAAAGTAATCTGAGGTTTTCGCCTACTTTTTAAATTTAAGACCAAATAACCCGCCTGACACTGATGCTGATAATAAGTGGTAAGTAGGAAATTGATAACGAAAATCAAAGTAAACTTTGAACAATAAATGAGACGATTTTGTTTTGTTCGCGATGTTTATGTATTTCTGTTTTAGTTTTGCGTTTCCGAAATTTAGGTTGTTTTGGATTCATTTCGAGGACGGCTGTTCCATTAATCTTAACTGTAGGCAGATAAACAACCAAATTGAAACGATGGAATTGGATTAACAACCGACCGAACAGTTTGGAAGTGCAGGAAACAAATTTGAATTCATCCGTGGCCTTCATGGAAAATACTACTTAATACCTCAAAAAACCTTCCAATGGAGCTCTTCCGTTTATTTGCAGGTAATTTTTGTATGACTTTTCTGTGTCGTAAATTTATTAAAATAATTCATTCTTACAGGAACCGGAACATTCTGCTTACCAGCTTGGTTAAAGTTGGCTGAATACCAGTTGGTGCCATTATCGATGACGGATCTATGGTTGGAGCTGATGCCAATGCTGTTATCAAAGTTATCATCGCAGTTATACGAAAGCTATTCGCGCTTGTTATTATCTGGTAAGCAAAAATTATAAGACCTTTAATCACTTTAAAATACCAAAGTTAAATTTACCATCAACACGATCAAACTGTCGCTCTCAAAAATTTCTTGTATTTTAAGCAACTTGTTTTCAAATGGTCGAGTATAAGTATTTCACAATTTTATTTATTTTTCAAAAATTTAGATTTACAATTTCAATAGAATTCCCTCTTTCAGTTCCCCTTTAGTTTTAAATATTTTGGGACAGCTCATTAAAAATAATTTAAAGTGAACAATTCATTTAAATTAATTTTAATGTAACATTTAATACCATTCGAACCATTTCACTTTTTTTTTTTTATTTATCATTTGCTCTAGCAAACCAGAAAGGTTCGCGATAAACACATCAATAAAAGCATTTTTATTACCGCTTTCATAAAAGTCTAGTTTATATTAAAACTTTTCTTAGAACTATATTTTGATTTAGTTATTTTATTGTTATTATGTTTAACAACTCTCTTCGAGGACTTACCTACCACAATGCCTTTTTGAAATTGTGCCTATTCAGACTTTTCGAATTGACTTTAATATCATGATGATTATTATGAAACATTGTCTAAACAATTATTTTAAATTTGACATTGGTTTTTAACGTAAAATTTCCATCTTTTCCAAATGACTTGGATTGTACAATTACCATCATGTTTAAATTCGACAAAAGTAAACAGTTAAATTATTTATGTACACTATGCCATTATGAATAATTTCAATTTCATGCCAAACTCCAATTTATTTTGCACTTTATTATTTTGCGTGCAGTGAATGCTATGAACGCACTCCAATTTATTTACCACTTTAGAACGATTTTTCGTGGCCGGATGAGTATAAAACCGCTCGTGTATTGTCGAACCGCCCGCTTAAATCTTCCTGAACAGGACAAGCAACTCGTGTGCAGTGGCCAGAATTTGGATGTCAACATGAAGGACAGAGGTTTTGTGCGCAATCGAATTGGGCAGATGACCGAGATGGCTACATATATCGATCGAATTCAGAGACAAATTATCCTGGGAAAGTACATGACGCTCTGCGTAGTGCTGTTGTAGGATGACCATAATTTTGCTGAAAATCACGAAAAAAGGTAAGTTTTCTATTCTTAAAACTTCTTGTCGTGCTAAGTACAATTCCATGTTTATTTCACAGAACAGTTAAAGGATTCGAAGCTTACTTGAACATTTCAGGATCCGATAAGGAAGAATGTTAATAAGCTGCCAATATGAAAAAGGAAATATATATAGTTCGGGATTTCTGGAAATCCGAAATGCGAGCGTCGATAAATAATTTTAGCATCCGTCGTTAGGTGAGTAAATATTCTTGTTCATTTTTTTCATTTTCTTACCTACTAGGGTAACGGACTTATTTTAGACCAGAGGACCTATTTTGGGCCACCTTGTCTAGCTCTTTTATAAAGCAACTTATCATGAATTTTCTTGACGAATATAGTTGAAGCTCGGGAACTTAATGTATTGCATTAATTTTTTTCACATTTGGTTGCTTTATAAGAGAAGAGAGCTAGACAAAGTGGTCAAAAATAGGTCCCGTGGTCCAAAATAAGTTTGTTACCCTATTTACTCAATATTCAACAGTAAACTGTTCCTATAATACACTTCAATTGCTTGATAATTTTTTGAAATATTTGTTTGCAGCTTAACGCTAAGCCATCTCACAAAGGATTCTCGGTTTAAAAAGTCTGTGCCAAATCAAGTCTGGTAAGCGAAAACGACTGTATCAACGTTAAATACCCCGCAATGGCTGGAAATAGGACATGTCGTAGGAACTGATTAAGTGCCATACTCATGAATTTCCAATCGGGCAACAATATAAGGGATTTTTCAACAGGAGGTGTTAAATCGTTCAAATTGTACAGCTTAATTCCTTATTAACTGACACTGAATTATTTCATCGAAGAGGTTAGATTCATTATGGCAAGGCTTGTGAACATAATCGACATCGACCCAGTGTTGTGAAGAAAGTAGGTAACCAAATGGCACTGCGTGAGCCAAGACTCATTAGGGATCATCGGATTGAAATCAAGCCGAATAAACATCCAAGTGCTGCGCCAAAATCCGATGGATTGATGACCGATGTACTCTGCCGAACAAACCTGCGTTCGGTAAGTAACAGGTTTGAAAATTCCCATCTTCAAAATTGTTAGTATAATTTTGATATTTTTCGGGTTGGAAGTATTTTTTTGCTCACATAGAAAATTAAAACAGGCATATATTTACACAAGTAAAATAGCAATATTCAGTTTATGTTATAAAATTATATTATTTATTCCAATACACGTGAAAGGAGAATTAAATGTTCATTCGTCTTAACGTTCAGAGTAGGAGACATTCATACTATTTAGCATGTTGCTACTACATAAATGAAGGCGTTTAACACTTCAGATTGCCATTATGAATATAGCCTCCGCTGGCAGATAAAGAAGTACTGTCAACATTATGAATCTTTGTATCGGTTTTTTAAAAAAGGTAGTTTTTTTGTATCGATCATACTTACTTATACAAATAATATAAATTTTTTAGTACAGCACTCGCTCGTGGAACGGATATTTTTTAAATCAATTTCTCTTGGTGATCGGACGTTTTGGCAGATGAAATCAGTCAAGTTCAGTTCATTTCCTACGTTACTGATGGTCCTCGGTCCAAAAATTAATTTTTGTTCCTTTATCTTTTTATTACAGATGGATGTAAAGAATTCGATCATCGATGTGTATGCTGATAGGATTTGCTCAGCGCTTGTTAATGAGAAAAACTATGCTCCTGCTACAAAGTCAATTCCTTGTGGCCCTCAGTTTTCAGTTTCAGGAAACACAATGAAAAGATATTTAAACAAGAATGGAAATAGAGATACAAGGAAATTATTTTTGCTCAAATAATTTAAGGAAAGGTTTGTTTTAAGAATTAAATCTTAGAGTTTTATCATTTCTTGTACGTTATAATTCTAATTAAAAAGTCGTCAAATTATTAATAAAAATAAGTTAAAAAATATCTTCGTTAATTGATTTTTTTAAAGCATATCCAAAGTTGGTATCAGTTTAATACTTAGTTAACAATACCTAATGGTTATCAATCGAGAAGTTTTATCTACTTTAAGCTGGCCATTTAAAATATTTACTTGTAGAATTACTTTGCTATGTTTGGCTTTAAACTGAATCGTATAAGCCGTTTCTAATAAAAATTATAAAAAAAATTCTTTTCTTCCAGGTCATTACACAATACTATCTATTTTTGGATTTTATGTAAGATAAAATAGATAAAACAAATTTAAGATTTATTTACAATTATTTACAATACTTCAAACATAAAGCGTCTCGGAAGACAGAAATTTTTAGAAGAATAAATTTTTATGGACATAAATTTTAGTTAAAATTGCAATTTGTGATAATACTGAACGTTTTTTAAGTTTGCACTAAAGCTTTCTGATTTGAAACTGAGATAACGTTTGACAATCAGTATTCTTAAAAATTGTGAAAATCCACAAAAATTATGTCCATGAATATTTTTTTTCTCTAAAAATTTATTCCTCCGAAAGCTCATATCACATTAATTTCGAACAACGCTGTTTCATATCTGTAACGATCTAAATTTATGTCTTAACAGATGTTTTATTTTTGTGCGTCCAATTTGACATAAATTTACATCATAGATGATATAATATTAGGTCGAATAAGCTTTAATATTTATATCTGAGGAGTTATGGCTTGAAGCGTTTCTGTTTTCTTCCGTGTAATTTTATGTCAAAAATGATGCTTTAATTTTGTGCATCAAATTTGACATAAATTTACACCAAAAAATTAATAATATATTAATTTAATTCCTATTTTAAATTTTTTAGCTACAGTCAATTTTAATTCATTGATTTTCACAATTCTCAATAAGGCATGGATCCCGATGGGAAGGTCGAAATCCTGAATTACCGATGTGGTTTATTTCGCACAGCACGAACTTCGATGTGAGATAACACGAGTCGATTCGTGCTGTCGAACATCGTAAAACATTCGGTAATTTCAGTTTTGGTGCACGGCGTATAACGCGAAATGATTCGAGACTCGAGTCATCTCGCGTAATAATCTGTGCATCATAAACTCAAATTATCGAATATTTACGGTGTTCGGTTAAAACTCCTAAATTTGGCAGTTTTCGGTTAATATTACTGGTATTTTCAAACGACACTACAAGCGAAACATATCCATTCTGATGAGCATTAGAGGCTCAGTCAAAACGACGTTATTTTAGCATGGAGCACTTTCTCGAATCGACTCGTGTTATCTCACATCCAAGTTCGTTATTTCGGTAAAAATAAAAAATACCCATTTTTCGGTAAAAAATACCGATTTTTCGGTAAATATTACCGAATTTTCGGTAATAATTACAGACATATCGGTAAAAATCACCGGATTTTTGGTAAATATTACCGAACTTTTTGAAGTTGTCTGGTAAAATTTACCGGTAATTCGGTAGTAATTACAGATATTTCGGTAAACTCTACAGATTTTTCGGTAAATATTACCGATATTTTACAGTTTTTTCGGTAAAAATGATCCATATTTCGATTATAATTACGGTATTTCGGTAAAAATTTTAGGGATTTCGGTAAAAAAATTTAGGGATTTCGGTAAAAATTTTAGGGATTTCGGTTTGAGTTTTAGGTATTTCGGTAATAATTACAGGTGTTTCGGTGAACTGTACCGGTTGCTCGGTTCATATAACCGAGCTTTATAGTTTTTTGGTTAAAAATGACCGACCTTTCGGTAATAATTAAAGACATTTCGGTTCAACAATACCGGTTTTCGGTAATATAACGAGCTGTCATGTTAACAACTGTCAATATTTTGACAGATGATCTGCCGAGTTTTGGTTATTTTTTACCGAAAAAGGTCCGTAATATTTGACAGCTGTCACTCCTCGGCCATGAAAAAATTACCGAACAGTTTAACGAACTCCACATGTTAGGATTTCGGTAAAATAATTACCGAACTCGGTAATTTTCGTTTACTGTGTGGCTAGTTCTAGAGAAAGAATTCAATATTATTTTCATTAAAAACAAAATCAATGTATATTTGAAACTTTTAAAAAGTAAACAAAAAATTAAACCGAGTCAATATAAAATTTTATACAACTTTCAAATTTGCTATTATTTGTTTATAAAAATGTAACTGGAATCACTGCATCGAGCAGCCATGATTTTTCTGAATCGGCAATATGGCCGAAGTCAGCCATGTTTTCGCAATGAACAAGATGAACACCCAGTGTTGTACATAGGGGCGATTCATCTTGTTTTGTATAATACAGGCATGAACTATCAAATTTATGCTAATATGTGGGACGTGATGATTTGGCGCCAAAAATTTTTTCACGCTTATCCAATTATACCTCAATTTGACAATTGCTACGCTGTGAATAATTCGTTCTACAGTTTTTGGCAGAGTCTGGGATGGCTAGTAGGCGGCAAGTAGAATCCCTACTAATCTTTCTAGTGGTCCTACTACTCTTTTCCGTCAAAGGGTACCTAAAAATCTGTACTGACCATACCCAGTAGAGTGCCTATAAGAAGAGTGACGCCAACTGTCAATATTGGAATAGCGATGAGTTGTCAGTGTCATTCCAAACGAACAAATGACCTGTCAAATTCGGTCAAATTCAGCCTGAGGAGGCTGAATTTGACAGGTCATTTGTTCGTTTGGAATGACACTGGCAGCTCATCGCTATTCCAATTTTGATAGTTGGCGTCACTCTTCTTATAGGCACTCTAATACCCAGGTAACGGGATTTTTCCCGGGTGATTGTAATCTCCGTTCCTGTCGATAACCCTCTGTTGTTCGGTCTCATACATTTTTTCAAATGACCGCAGCTGGCTTTCACCAAAGAATCGCCCTCAGATTACCGGTTGTTTCCGGTAAATCCACCGAATCAGTTTTCCGCGGTTAGTCCTTCATTTTTCTCAAAACCTTCTCTTGACCACTTCGCAGTTTTCTGTTCGCGATATTCCAGCACACTAACCAGTCGATTTTTCAGTTTTAGTATCTACCCGCTTAATAAAAATTCTACTAGGGCTACTAGAATTCTAGTAGCCTTTCTAGTAGAATTCTAGTAGAATTTCTGCAGGCAGCCAAGTAGAAAATGGCCCAACCGTTTCTACTTGGAATGAATTTCCCGATTCAGGATGACGTTTGGAATGAACGACGACCATGTGTAAATGTATGAGTGAACGACGACCATGTGTGCATGTGTAGGTGAACGCAAAACCTGTACCAAAATAAATGTATTTTCAGACGAGAAAAATAAGAAAAGAATAAGAAATTTTCAAAAAAGATTTTTATTTACTTCATCTTATTACATTTTTTTTTAAATTTCACTCACTTCCACAAATAATTGAAACACTATATATTCAAAGGCATGCCTGCGGGCTGTTGCTGCGTGACCATGAAAAACTGCTCGATGTTGATGTTTCCACTGGAACCTGTGCTGCACGCAGAAAAAGAACGGGGAGTCGTTACAACAACACGTTTTTTTATTTTATTTTATATTTTAAATGCAATTTTTGCAGTAATTTACATAAAAAAATCGATTGTAAATAGCCATAAAATTTTGTTATTCATACACTCACATTTTCAATTACTTGAAATCAAAATTTGTATAGTTTTAGAAAAAAATTAAGTTTTTTCCAATAAACGTGTAAAATGTTAAATTATAAAAAAAAGAAAAAAAAATCGCTAAAATTTTTTGAAATATTCGTGATTATTTGAAGAAAGAGTCGTCGAGGTGGCCATAGTCGGGCCGTCATTTATTGTCATATGGTTTCCGGAACCATATAGTGTTGCAATAAACAACAGCAATGGAACCATCCAAAGTTATAGGATCGGTGGGTACGGAACTTCTCGGAACACAAAAGTTTGGGTAAGATTTAAATTTTTGTAATTTTTTTCAGATGCCAGACGGAAGTGCAATTTACCTACGACAAGCTCTAGGCAGACGAGCAACAGTTAAGATCTTGATTTATTATGAAGATTTGTTCCGGAAGTTGTTGGAATAGCGAATCGTACCGATGCCTTAATCAGACAGCATCTCGGTAGAATTGGAGGGCCGTTACCTCTGCTCGAGGATGGGTGAAAGCTAAAGATGAAAAATTATTGTTAATAAAAGCGAATAAATTTAGAAAAAAAGCGTCTTTGATCATTTCCATACATACGAAAATATTTTTGCTTTGATTTAAAATGGAAAATAAATAATTTTAAATCACAATCTTTTTCTATTTTTAATCATTTTATATTTTTTCATTTGGATCAAATTTATTTAGTGTGTTTTACCCAAAATTTTATTATTTCCATTAATTTCATAGCATTACTTTCAAAAAGGGACTATTCTATTTTTATTCGAACGATAAATTTGAAACAAATCAATGTTTTTCATCAATATTACAAAAAATATATTTGTGCTTTTTCCCAACCAAAAATTTTATTATTTTTGGTCAAAACTTTATTGCTTCTACAATATATTTTTCTGCGTGTGCAATTTCCTCCTCTGAAAATTAAGAAAAATTAAACTGTTATCAGCAAAATTTGTTGTGTGATGAACTTCATTGCTTACCTGCTTTCCTGCATTCTGGAAAATGTTGATATCGTTAACTGCCTGGACTAACTTTTTGCTGCAATCAACCATCGTCCGTAATCCGCCAACATACTTAATATGGCTGGGATCGATGTTCTGGTGCCGTATTGAACGCGCATCTGAAAAGATTTAAGGAAAAAAATGAGCCTCGATATTGAATTTTTACATGATTTTCATGTTACCGTGAATTTTAATCGATGAAAAACAAGCTTACCTGTAATATTTTTCTCCTTCAGCAAGCGGACGATCTTTTCTTTCGCCATGTTTTTTTCAATTCGATGATGTGGTTTTCTGTTGGTACAGCGTTGCCAGTTTGGAATAGATAAAAAAGAAAGCTTAAGTTCTTCAACTTTTAAATTTATTTGAAATTTGAAATTTAAATCGTTCAAATTGAAATAAAGTTGAATTTCTATCAGAGTTAATTCTTATCTTCAGCAACAGTTATGATACATTTTCAAATCATATTGAAAATTTGATAATACACGAAAACATAAAAGTTTTATTTGTGTTGTTGATAAAGTTAACAATATTTTAGAACTTCCAAGAAATTTGTTTTAATGTAGTTAAAAATTGTTTATTGTTGCAAAAACTGAAGAATGGTTCATTGGAAAGTGATAATTTATAACGGGTTTAAACGATAAATTAAAAGAATATCTTAAATATAATTTATAAAGGATTATTCAGTTTGCTCATCTTTGCTTTTCACGACTTTTATAGAGAACGTTAGGTTACAATCTGGTTTATGCAGGTATAAGAACTTTAAGTTTTTTAATTTAATAAAATAAAATTTATTCTAGTAAACTTTCACAATATGCAATATGTTAAATGAGTGTAAAAATGTCATTTTTTCATCATTATAATTTAAAAATTATAAATTCGTTAACCATTTTTTTCGTACCTCTATAATTTATAACTCAAATGAAGAGCTTTAAATTTAAAAATTTAATCGAAATTAAAATATTGTTAGTAATACAAATTTCAATCCTATTGTGCTATCTTACGTGTTTGTCTTCATTAATGGATTTTCTTTCATAAATTGACTTACATAAAAACATGTTTTTTATCCATTGAAAATGTAATCCAAATTCAATTATTGTTGTGACTTTGAAAAAAAAATGGTACTGGAGTCACTGCCGCAGCCATGATTTTTTTTAAAATTTGGCATTATGGCCGCCAGGAAGCCACTCATACTTGCAGAGAACACATGAACAAGATGAATAATTTGAAGGATGGTTCATCTTATTTGTGTAGCATAAGCATGAACAACATTAAGTGTAGATGGCTGTGTGACAGATTTCAATTTATCTCACAAATACTAAGAATTTCGGCCGTTAAATTGTCAGTTAGCTGCCATAAATACACGTTTAAAAAAAGTCAGGTAGAATAATAATTGACTGGGTATATTTCCGCCGAATTCTGCTATTGAAACTCCAAAAAAATAATTCGCATCCATGAATGTTTTTCTTCTTGTTACTTGTTTTCTTCTTGGCTCTTTTTTTTATTAAAATAACAGAAAAAGCTCACAGTTAGCTTTGAACATCCCTTTTCAGCAGATTCCAACAACAGCAAACTTTTTATACAGAGCTGCATAATCGAGTGTTAGTTCAAATATGTATATTGGAAACCCAAAACTACTCAAAATTGAATTGCGGATATACAAATTGTGAGCAACAACCGATTAGTTATTTTGAAAGTGTAATCGCAACACATTTTATGAATAACTCAATTTTTCCGTGTATGCCACTGACTCAATTTAATTGAGAACCTGACTCGTTTTTGCACATTCAACAATTGAGTTTTCAAATTTTTAAACACATTACCAAACAAACTTATTTTTATCCGATTTCGCCGTTTACATGTACGACTTGAAACATTTTCTCTCTAAAATAACGTGTTAATTCACGACGACGACTAATATCACGTGTAAGAAAAACTGAGCAAAATCAATCCGCGTTAAGAAAAACTTTGTGTCCTCTCTATGAACAACTGTGGTTGGGGGTAAACGTTTTAAAAGTTTGGTTTCACAATTAAGCTTTTTTAACACGTTCGTCGCCACGCTCATTTAGGTAGTTTTACTATCCGGGCCCAAAGAAATTTTCAGAGAGAGAAAGCAAAGAAGGAGAACTCCCATATTTGAATCGTGTGGCGAAGCTGAGTGGTACAATCAAGTAAAGGCGCCAGCTCAATAGCCCGTCGGACGTCGCGTCGCGTCAGCGTCGTTTTGACATTTCAATTCGGGGATACCATTTCCCGTTTGAGCCATCACAATGGTGCGTCGCGTCAGTGACAGCATTGTACTAAAACACAAAACTTGTTCTAAATAGCAGCGTTCTCCAGCGTCGACGTTTTCGTTTTTAAAAATAATCAAAATTCTAGCGCGTCAGCTGCATTTTTAGCATTCCGTTTTAATTGTTTTTATTGAAGTTGGAAACAAATAGGAGCAAAACTAAAAACAATAAATTTTCTCCTTTCAAACTTTTCAACAACTTTGAGGAAATTAACGATACGAGTCATACTAGTTTGAATTTACAGTTTTCGTTTTTTAAATCATTTTATTTCGATTTTTTTACATTTTATTTACGTATTTTCGTATCCAAACTAGTTAATAGCTCTGTCATCAGTTCAACCGTATTCTCGAGGGTGCGCTTGATTTACCAAATATTCACAGGTAAATTAAATTATTTTTACAAAAATGATAAACTTCAATTTATTTTGGATTAAAGAAAAATATTTTTTATTGCTGCCTTTGTTGAAATTACACAATTTACCATTACACACTAATTACACTGTCAAATTGGCACTGTTGGTACTGGCTGGAGCTGTCGATCCACTACTGGCAGAATAATTGAGTTGACCATCGAAAGATCCTTTGAAGGGTCCAGTTCTGGAAGATGGTGTCTATTCCGCAGGCGTTGCTATTGGCACTGGTAATTCAGTTCCTCTGCGATGGAGGCGATCAACCGCATTCCTGCTCTACCTTATGATTTTTTGAACTAATCAAAGAATTCCGAATTCCACTCGCAAAAACTTGACACTGTAAACGAAAGAACCGAGTCAAAACAAACTTTTGGTTGCTATGTCACCTGACGCTGTATTGTGATGCAAAAATCGTCGGGTGCGTCGCGTCAGCGTTTTAGTACCCAACGACGGCGTTGACAGCTAACGCGACGCGACGATCGACGTGGTATTGTGTGCCAGCCTTAAGAGAGCGTCACACACTTTTTGATGGAAATAGACCCGTCACCGGCGTCACCCAAATATGGGTGCCAAGGCGACGAACGTTTTAAGAGTTTCTTTAATGTCCCGCTTTTTTCGGCTGTGTCCAGCTTTTTTTCGTGATATGTCCCGCTTTTTTTCAAAAAGTATCTGGCAAGCCTAGTTTAGGGTTTGCCAAACGTCCACGCAGAGGAAGGAGTGGATCTAAAATCGCATTTTTCTATCCACGTGGTATCTGAACTGCCCCCAAGTAAAAAAAAGCTTTGAATAGCGAATGACGACCCTGATACCGAAAAACCGTGCTAATTTTGGAGAGCCAAGACCACGTAGAGAAAGATCTCAGTGTGCTTGTTGTGCAAATGAACCTTCAAAATGCTAGTTATTTCCGACCGTGTAATATAAATTGTTTTTTTTTTCTTAGCGTGTTTTACTGAATAGTGGGTCGATTCACGATGACGTATTCTCTCTTTTGTGGTGACAGTTCGCACGTCCTGTTTACAAAATTTTACGAACGAGAAATGGGGTGCGGCGAAATTTTTCGTGTAGCTGCACGGTCAAGAAATTTAACTCAAAACTCAGTTTAAGGATAGCAAAAAAACAAGTTCCATTTTGTGAATTAAATTTAGCGCATTTTTTGGTTTCTCATGTTTATCTCTTTGGAAATGAACAGAAAGTTGAAAATTCGTAAAAAATATTAAAAAATGAGGTTTGTTTATTAAAATGTTTCAACATATTTTCAAACCCCTTCTTCAACAAATTTGTTTTGAACCAACCCAGTTTGCATTGAATATTCTGGGAAAGCGCGTCTACTTGAAACAAAAAATCCCATCAAATGTCCAAACGTGGAAAATTCTAAAGAATTCGTATGTGCCGAATCGATTGTCCGGAAATTTTTTGTGTTATTTTGACCGGAAGCTGTAAAACAAATGCACATACTTATACGACAACACTATTCAGGGACAGAAGAATATAATATAGGAAAATTCTCCGGAAAACATTCCGAAAGAAAAGGCTTCTCTATTATAAATTTGTACGACATGATATTTTCGAGGAATAAAAATAACGCAAGTTAAACCACTTATCACACTGACATGAGACTTAAGTACAAAATTCCTCTCAGTTTTTGGCTAGAAGCCTCCTATCGTCGACATTGCGCGGCAGCAATTCGAGCATGAAAATTTTACTGGTATCGACATTTCCGTTAACTTTCGAGCAGCGCCAAAAATCGAAATCGAGTGTCCAGTCAGTGGTCAGTGGTTTAACTTTTAAGTTTAAGTCCATTTATTCTAGCTGGATTTCAGCTGGATTAACAAATAAAATGATTGCTTTTTCATTATTTGATACTTAAAACATCTAATTTTCTTTTTAATTTTATTTATGCCAAAATTGAGCTGAGAACTTTTGCTAAAAACGTGTGAATGAGAATTAAATGAGGACCGAAATGTTTGCTTTGCTTCCTCAGCGTGTAGAATTGGAAAATAAGGAATCAAAACAGGAATTGCAAAATGTCAAAAACAGTGAGGCCAGGCAGTGCGTGAATCGACCTGTTGCATTTCTGCCACAGCATTTGATGGTGGCGCTTTTGGATTTTGTCCGTCGATTTCTGCAAGAGTTCCAAATCTTGTAATGGATAATTTTTGGCATGTGTTGTAGGCGCGTATGATTTTGGTGGTTCGAAAGTGTCTGTGGTCGGCGGCCGTGCCGGTAACGATGAATGGTGAGATGTCATGGCCCACGAGCGAGGTAATTGCGACCATGAGCTTGTTGTTTGAACGGTAGGTAGTGGGTGTTGATAGTTGGGTGGTATTGATGAACCGTAGGGTACCAAGGATTGCGTGTGGCTATTGGGCCAAGCCATCGAGCTTGGTAGTGGGTTATAAGGGTTCGAATTAAACTGATTCACGGTTGTATGAACGGGGTACTCAGGGTATTTGAATTGGTAGTGGGTCGAAATCGGATTTGTTGTTGGGCACGATAAGTAAGAATTGCTGGTATAAATCGATGAAGTTACTATCGGGGTTGTAACCGGTCGCGAATATTGATCTGTAACGATCGTGCTGCTGTTGGGAACGTGGTAAGTTTTCGGAATCGTTCCGGTGTGTCGCGGAGGAATATTAGACGATTGTGAGGGATTAGATGATATCGTTGACGCGTTTTGCCACCGAACGTGAATGCATATTTCGAAGCGTAGCTAGTTCCATTTCTAAAGCTATAAGCGAATCGCGAAAACCGTTAACGTCCGGCTTATCAGGGTTTATCGATAAAACACCCATGCGTTTTAGGCACTCGATGGCCTCTTTCTCTGCGCCAAAATTTCCCGTTTCTCCTCCTTCTGCTTTATCGAAAAGATCTTCTATAAGTCCTTGCATTTCGGTAGGTTCTTGTACATCATGTGGAAAGCATTTATCAAGATGTTCGCAAACGCGGTTCAGAAGCTCGATTGCTTCCGTGCTAAGTGGGGGTTCGGAATTACCGCCTAAGACAGCCAATCGGTTGGCCAAATGAAGAAGAGTATGCTTTACCTTTGGGGGATCTTTACTGGTAAACTGATATGTCTGTTCCATGAGGCTTAACTTTTCGATACAAATTATGAGCTCCTGTTCAGGATGCCCAGAAATAAACATTTCCGGAAGGCCTTTTTCTTTTTCTTGCCTTAGTAAATCGCGCAAAATTCTTCTCCGCCGGGCTAACGAACTGTCACCGGTAATTTCTACCTCCCTCATTCCTAACTCTCCATTTATTTCTACATCTCCGAGAAGATCTGGTCTTAATTCTAAGTAACGGCTTTCAAATTTCTTCCTTAACTCTTTTGTACTTGTCCCCATTATGGATGGCAAATTCGAACGAGTTAGACCTGGAAGTAACCGCAAATTAGTGAATATTTTTTCGAAAGCTTAGGTCCTGTAGACCCGTTGGAAAGACGCAACTAGGCGGTGCAAAGAAACGAACGATCTTAAACACTGAACGGGCCCCCAAAACGTCTAAACTGAAATCTCCCCGCCCCCCTCTCGCTCGGGTACACTTTTGAGCGGTTTTATATATCACAATCTCTTGACCACCTTTGAGAAAACGTTCCAAATAAATTGAACCGCGCTAATGAAACGACCGGAAGTCGTGTCTCCCTGAGGAACGCTGGAAAAATACTCTGTTTTAAGAGTATTACTACTTTAATACTCTTAATAATCTTAAAAAAGAGTATTTTTTCTTTTCCGCTAGATCGCCAATTGAAAGTAAAGGCCTTCGCCAATACTCCCAGCTAGCTCAGACGATACTTACAGGGTCTCTCAGGGTCGCTACGCCGTCCTAGGGAGAAAGGTGACAACCAATCGACATTTAACAAAGTGGACAAATCTCTGGCGGACAAGACAGATATTTATATGGCTCGGTAAATTATGTTTAAAAATTAACAAATTAATTACGATTATGGAGTTTATTGAACTTGCCGTTTGTTGCCTGTATTCGGGGTTTCCGGTAAGGTGATGATCATCTGCTGCGGGGGCGGTGGATCCGGTAGATAGGTGTTGTCGGGTCCCAGTTAGAGAGGATCGGTATTTTCCGGGTCGCCGAAAACGTGTTACGCCACCAACCGGTTCGTTAAAAGGGATGTAGGTCGATAGCGGGTTGGTGTTCACTTTCCCCTTGGGGAAGGTTTCACCACGTGGGGCCTATGGGCCAGCGGTGTCGTTCGGTTCCGCTTAATTGACGTTCAGCGGGTGCGACCGAGACTTTGATCCGACGAAGCGCTGGAAAGCAGCGTGGCGCTTCTCGGAACGGGCGGGAAGATACGGGGTTTCCACTGTCGAACCAAATGTAGCGACGGCTACGACAGTACCTCACTAAACCTGGCTCTAAAATACTCGCCAAACAGGTGACCGGTATACCGGACCACTTTAACCACCGTAGCTTCCGGATTTTGGCACTCGCACACTGAACCGAACTACTTTTGTAAGGAGTGAGGGTTTTTTTTAGCACTGACAAGTGAACGCTTTCCGAGTCTCGAATTAAGTGAAGTGGTCTCGGGCTTCTCCTGCTCCAAGACCCCATCCGTCATCCAATTCCTCTTCCTCTCGCCTCTCTCATTTCCCCCGAATTCCTCTCCACCTAGAACTTAAATATCCGGTTATTACAGGCTGGCAATTGGGTCAACTGTCAGTTGACGGCAGGTCCCAAATAGGACAACAGTGGGCAAGAACATTTAAATTTAAATTTACATCTACAGAACGAGCCATAACAGATAAATAATAAAAAAACCTTAACGCGAACAAAATAAGAAATATATTTGTATTACCCGTAGGATTTGTTGCCGACTTTGATAAACAAGATAAAAGTGGTAACAAGCTTCGAAATGCTAACTTAATATTAATTTATCTTCTACACAGAAAAAAAATCTGAATCCTAAACAACACTGAAAGTGAAAACCTTTAATATTACGTGACGTGGAACGCGATTTATTAATGTAAATTTAGAGCAAACGCACCAATAAGTGAGTATAAGCGGCCCGGTTTTGCTCATTTCAGCGGACCGGTTTTGGGATACACACTCTTTCGTGCACCGGGCGGTAGCATAATTATTTTTAAATTTAGCATTGCACTGAGAAAACTTTTGAAGAAAATCTAAATTTAAATTAATACGTACCGAGTAAATTTTCGGAGTCGTCAGTTTTTTGCTCAAATTTCGATGAATGTTGGTCTTAAAAGGGCCTGGGGGTGTTGGCAGTTATTTGACGGGATAGCTGCTATCCGTATCGTGACGTCAAAGTCTACATCCTGGTTGAACATGCCATACAGAAGCAGCAAGACCAAGCAGCTTCGAACACCAGCAATCGGGTCCGATGATGGATGCAGCAAGAACTTCCGAGCAGGATGTTTGCTTCGCTTGGCCTCGTCATCGTATCTATAGGACACCGCTTTCAACCGGTGGTGGTTGTAAAGCGTTGAGTTTTCCTTACGGTGTTTCCAATTCCGTGTCACCCGTTTGCTGGATTGTGATTAAAAACTTATTGAATTGTAGGACGACTTGATTGAATAAAATAAGTTCAGATAAGAATATATTTTCGAATTAAGCTCGATTTTGCTTTCAAAACGCCGGGCACTTATATTTCCTAACAAATGGACCCGAAAAACAAAATTTAACAAACCAAACAATTCAACTAAAATTCAACTTTATTTGTTTATTATATTTATATTAAAATCATACTTTTCTAAAAAATCTTCAACTTCTTTTTCTATCCAACGTGCTGATTGAAATAATTGCTGCTCCGAAAAACTGGGTCCCATTAGTTGCAAACTTATTGGACCTCGTTCCGGAAGCCGAATCGGTAGGGACAGTACTGGAATGCCACCCATATCGGCCGGTTGGATACAAAAATCCTGCACAGCGCACTGGTCTCGATTATTATTACTCCGAGAAACTCCGAGTGACCATTTTTGGTCACAAATTACGATGCTTCAAGTTTGTTTATCTGAAATTGAGTGAGAAAGGAAAAAATGTTATCAAAATTCATAGGTAGAAAAAAAGTCAAAAACAGTATAAAATACAAAATAAATAACTCACCATCAGAACCAGCATTTACACTTTCTCGTTCAATTCCTGGAAAACCCCGAAAAAATGTAACGAAATTGCGAATTTAACTGCAGTTATTACAAGAAAAACCATCCACAATTTTAAGCTGATACAATTTTTTTCTTAAAATAAATATCAACAAACATCTACACGCTGCGACATCGTTTGTTTAATTCTGTTCAAAACGGTAGAATTTTTTCAGTGCATGTTTGCTCTCGCCCCTTTCTAGTGAGCAAATTTGGTGATTTTGTCGGTCCCGACGGCATCGGCCCTATTTTGCTCACCTTCATACTAACCCCCGGTGCGGTATGGAAGTGATTAAACTCGTGAGCATTTTCACTTTGCTCGCGATTGCTGCGGATGCCCTTACAGATTAAGAAAAGTTGAATTCTTAACTGCACTGAATAATAATGGCACAAATATTACTTGACACGGAACGCGATTATTTAATGTAAATTTCCATCACATATGATGTAAATTAAAAGAAGCATCACATATGACGGAATTTTCAGTGCGAATTAAATATTACACGTCCTAATATTTTACAGGTCTTTCAAATTTTACACGTCCGTTGAAGTTTACAGACGTGTACTATTTAACTCACACTGAAAATTCCATCATATGTGATGCTTTTTTTCGTTACATCATATATGATGTAATTTTCCAAATTGAGTTGGTAGTGTTAACACTGAAATTGAAAAACAAAATATTACATGACATGGGACACGCTTTTAGTGTAAACCAGAGTTGCAAGATTTCAGATAATCATTTGAAATTGATACTCACCGTGATGAGTATCAATTAGGCAGCACAATGAATTTCGTTGTGATGCTCAAAGCTTTCGATGTCAAACGAAATTCACTGAGCATCACATCTAGAAAAAAATCAGAAATCCAGAATCCCATTAGAGAAATCTTCAGCTATATTCCCCACTTTTTCCCCTACTATTTTTTGACGACAGTTAAATTTGTAACGAATCTATGGAATATTTGAATGTATTGCGGTTACTGGGAAAATTTCTAATCGAGCGACGGTAGCCTTCCGTGCGGTAGGCTAGCCGGAGCAGTAAACACAGTTAAAAAATTCAATTTCATTGAAAAGTTAAGAAGTGAATTCTTGAATCAATCTTCAAATCATTATTTTGCAAGAGAGGACAAAACATGAAGTCATCGGAATGAAATATTATTATTCTTAGTATTCATTGAGATTGAATTAATTACGAGCGTTAAAATCCCAGACAAAACAAAAAATATTGAACACTATCGAAAACACATTTTTCCATAGCCTGAGAATTAACGAATTTGGCATGACGAAGATTTATGATGCGATAAATGCGTCTTTGATACTTTATATGCTGATCGAATTCAATTATGTTGTCGTTAAAATGTAACAAATCGTATATGAGAAGTTAAAAAAAGGAGTTGTGTACGGATAATGATCTATTATAGGAAATAATACCATTCGCATCGCAAAAAATTGGACTGCGCACTCATAACTGCGAAACTTGTGCGATCTGTCAAATCAGTATAAAATCTGTCGGTTTTCTACACGCTAACACGCTACACGCTTTTCAGTTAAACTTTATTCGGATAACTCCGACTGCAAAACATAGCACGAAATCCAACATTCAATGAATGATCGCTACCGTGTCGTCGAACTCTAAACTTATTTAAACAACTACAGCGTTTTCTTTTTTTTCGTGAATTTGTCCGCTGATTGACCCCATCGCAAACAGTTTTTTTTATTATTCATTTTTCCGTGATTTCGACCGCTGATTGACCAAGCTCAAGGCAAACACAATTTTTTGTTTTATAAACAATAGATAATCCGATAATAATATTTGGTATACGACCGGTCATTCATTTGACGAATCTTGCGTGACTAAGTTGTGTGTCATCTTTGTGAATAAAATTTGCGTGATAACTCTATAATTCGACTTCAAGTACGACAATGGCGCAGCAGGTAGGCACACCGAAAAAAGAACAGAAGTAAATCGCGAGAAAATAAGTGAAAGTGTTTTGAAAATTGATGTTTTTCTGATGAAAGACTCAGATGTGTTCTAATAAAAGCTCTGTTTTCGATGAAAGACTCGATCGGCTTTTAATCGATTCTCGGATGAAAGACTCCGATAACAATGTAATATTCACGATGAAAGACTCGTAGCATGTATTAGCATAATTCGATGAAAGACTCGAATTGAACTCTATGCTTATTTAGGTTCTGATGAAAGACTCAGTGTTTTACCCGATGAAAGATTCGGAATTATTGGTTGTCGATGAAAGACTCGATTAACTACTTAAACGATTTGCCGATGAAAGACTCGGATTGTTATATGTTTGTTTTTTTTGGCAAAGAAATCAAGAAAGATATCAACATGATTCGACGAAAGACTCGAATTGAATTCAGTGCAAGATTGTGTGTTTTAGGTGAAAGACTCAGGTTTTCTACCCAATGAATGGTTTTATATATATTTATTGGTTTTCGATGTAGTACAATAGAAAACTCGGATAGCAAATGATTCAAAATTGGTTGGAAACTGATAAATTGAAATTCAATGAACGTGCCATAATGGGCGGTATGACTGCTGATTTGTATGGGCAACAGATTTGCATATCCGAAGGATGAAATTTGACGTAAATGTTGATAGAAACTTAAATGGCTCTCTTTTGAGTGGTGTAAATTCCGATGAAAATTTAATTGAGTGAGAAAATAAGTTTTTGTTCGTGAAGGTTTGATGAAATGTTGAACAATGCCATAATGAATTGAAATTCTACGGTGTAAATAAAAAAAAACGCAATTTACAATCCGGTTAAAGAATTGGATAGCAATAAAATCGGGTATTGAAGAGAATGAGAAAGAGAGAAGCAAAAAAACTGAACTTAGAGAAAATAGAGAAAAGAGAATGAAGATAAGAGAGGAATCGAAGAAAGAATCAAGAAAAATAACAAAAGAGCAATGAAGAATCATTTATGAAAAACAGGGCACAAGAAGTAGGTAATATAAAAAATAGAGAGAGAGAGAGAGAGAGAGAGAGAGAGAGAGAGAGAGAGAGAGAGAGAGAGAGAGAGAGAGAGAGAGAGAGAGAGAGAGAGAGAGAGAGAGAGAGAGAGAGAAAGAGAAGCAATGAAAAAGGGAAAACGGAAAACAGGAAGTGTAGAAAGACTGAGTTACGAAAAGAGCTAACACAAAAAAGAAGAGAAAATCAGGAACATTAATGAAAAAGGGAATTAAGAGAAAAAAACCGGTAAATAGATATTAGAGGACATAAAGTCTGATAATAGGGAGAAGATGCCAAAAGAACAAAAAAACTTTATCGTTCATAATGTTAAATATGTTTTAGTTCTCTTAATTAAATCAATATAGAAAAGTACATCTGATTTGGTTGATAGAAATGATTACTAAGATTTCATTGTTACTGAACATTTGAAACTATAGAGTTGTTTTTGACATTTCTTACGCACACTTGCTGAGCGTGTACAGATGAGACGGGACAATTAACCTCCAAAATTCTTGGTACAAAAAACGGACAGCCGGTCGACAAACATGGTCGTTTTTGAGGTTGATTGTCCCAAAACTAAAAAGTGTTGGTGAAACAACCAGCATAATATCACCAACACTATC
Source organism: Uranotaenia lowii (assembly GCF_029784155.1). NCBI lineage: Eukaryota > Metazoa > Arthropoda > Insecta > Diptera > Culicidae > Uranotaenia > Uranotaenia lowii. The sequence continues at coordinate 108,145,459 of NC_073691.1, read as the reverse complement.
AACGGCAAATAGGACTATAGAGTAGAGGCGGGTGGTAATGTGGTGAATATATGATGATGGTTAAAAATAAACAAGCGTAATGCTGTCAGATGAATAAAATCCACAGGTTTTGTACTTAAAACAAGTTGAGCGTGTTGATTGAAAAACGGTCATTCATTTGACGAATCTTGCGTGACTAAGTTGTGTGTCATCTTTGTGAATAAAATTTGCGTGATAACTCTATAATTCGACTTCAAGTACGACAGTTTGTTTGACAACTTTTTATTAAATCATCTTTAAATGTTTTCCGCTTGTTCATCCGTTTTGATTTCAGTCGATAAATAATCCTTATGTAGAACAATGCTCATTTTTTTCTTGAATACTGTAATTTTTTTTACAGTGGTACCCTACGGGAGCCCAAATCAGCTATCGCAGGAATAGAAAAAAAGAGTGGATCAGCAATATCATATAATGTGATTTGCTTTTCACACTAGCGACACGCCAAGTTGAACGACTCCAAACGCTTTGATATAAAAAAATAAGAGCGCTTTAATGATTGGAGTTTATTGAAACTTTTTAATAACGAAAGTGTTAAAGCTCGTGGTACCTATGTTTTAAAAAGTGTCTATGTACACAACACACTACCTTATAAATGTTGAGAACAACACTTTAATTTTATAATATTATTTGCAAATTCGGCGCCTTGGTGCTAAACAATTTATAACATAACTAGCTGATCCCGTACGAACTTCGTTTCGCTTTAAATCATTAGTACGTCAAAATGAGTTTAGAAAATGAATTCGAAACATTCTTTCGACAATTTTGGGGGAAAAATTCAACAGTGTTTAAAGTCGCTACTGTTACTATTACCACAGAGAACAGATGTACAAGCTCGAACAAAAAATCGTCAAAAAAGTGTGTAAAATTTCAAATGCTATCACCCAAAAAATACGTTAGAAATTGACTACAAACAGTGCCATCTATTGCGCCGTTCAAAAAGTTACAAATCAACTTTAAAGTGCCCAGTTTTCAAAAAGACGTAATCGTATATGAGCTCACAAAAAATTAATCCAATGTCTCAGTAAAATGGACGGCTTTAATTTATTGCTAAATAAATGAAATCAGAGTTACTTTTAACTGGGCGAAATTTCACTTTCTTTATTTTTGCACTACTATGACCGTTAAGATAACTAACAGCTTCGGTTTAAGTTTTCGCACTTCTTGAACAGTAATTTATGTAAGAAAATGCATCACTTATGTCCAGTCAAATACAAGAACATTCTTGACGATCTGTCTTACCCAGCAGTATTGATTCTAGGCATCTCAAAGCGGGTTACTTTCACACATCACTTTAGCATCCAGCTGTTTAAAACTATGTATTTCTAACAAATTTGAAGGAAAAAGATAATATCTAACTTTTATGATTATTTTTTTAATGCAACATGATGAACGTTCGTTCATCAAGTTTCAAACGAAACTTCAACAGCGATTTTCTTGAAGCATGCTAAGCAGCACATACGACCTTTAGAAAACTGACTGAAACTTAGTCAGCTTTGTTTTGACAGTTCTCTTTGGTGTGTTTGGAGTCATCAGGTGGCCCAGCCGAAAGACAAAAAATGGTTCAAAAAGGGTGTTGGGATTTTTACACAACTTTCGTGGGCTAGCTTGTATGTCTGTTCTCTGTGCTATTACTTGAAATTCAAATTAAACGGTTGATTGGCTTTTTATTAAAATTTATGTGAGAGTGTTTTCTTCTCGATCGGTTGCAAAATCTAGATATTATGGCAGAAACATGTACTATTTGTTTATGTGCACGACTCCTTTGCTTGACCTTCACACTTAAATTGGTATCAATCAACTGCCTCCAACAAAATTATTGCACAAAACACTGAACTTTCAATGAAACCCTCTTTTTCTGTCCCAGGGCCCGAAATTCGATAATTGAAACACATTTTACGTTCCTCAAAACTCCCTTGTGCCATTTTTTCTTTTCAAATTATGTGTAAAATAACGTCAGGAACTTGAAAACAGTGAACAGTGAATATAGACGCCCCTTTCGCCGACCCTTGACACGGAACATGCTACCTGGAGTCAATTGCTCATAATTTATAATTCTCATCTGAACATTTTCATCTCAATCCGATGCATGATCACGACAATATCGCGAAAACAGTGAGCGACTGACATGGACGGCCTTTTTTTTGACCACGATTCAAAACTTGACACCTGAAATCAATTATCTTTTCTGTTAACCTCCCATGTGTCAATTTTCATTACAATTCTATGCTCAATCAAGAGAATATCGTAAAATCAGTGCCCCTTTTGCCGATCCCTGAGTCAAGATTTGAAACCAGAAAGCAAAAGAACGTCCCTCAAAACTCCTATGCGGAAATTTTCATCTCAATCCAATGTAGAATAACGTCAAAATCGCAAAAACGTTAAATTTGGGTATGGACGACTCCTTCAGCCAACTTATGATCCGCAATTCGAATCTTGAAATCGATTGCTGGTCCTTCAAAACACTCATGAGCTAATTTTCATCACAATACGATCTATAATAACGCCAATATCGCAAAAACATTAATCAGTAAATATGGATGACCCCTTTGGCCGACCCCTGACCCTAAATTTGATAACTGTAACTGATTGTTCGTCTCTCAAAACACTCATGTGCAAATTTTCATCACAATCCGACTGAAAATAACGTCAATAACGTGAAAACAATATTTGTCTTGTATGGACGATCCCCTTCAGAAGGGGTCGTCCAAAAATCTAAAAACATTTTTCATCATTCCTGGTCCTAATGAGCATCCATGCCAAATTTCAGATCTCTAGCTCTTAAGACGGCTGAGTCTATAGAGGACAAACAAACAAACAAACAAACAAACATACAGATAATTGCTTTTTATATATATGGGTCATTCCATACCAAGTGACCATGAAAATGCAACGACCCTCGTCGATTTCGCTCAAAATCAGTAGGGTGACTTATTGTGTCGCCAGTCCAGCGCTGTAAAATCAGTTGAGCGACAATGGATTTTTTTCGGAGTAGGTACGTTAAACCTAACGTCGGAAGTAGTGCGCTGGAATCGCACGGTGACCCGCCATCCAGCGCACTACTTCCGACGTTAGGTTTAACGTACCTACTCTGAGAAAAATCCATTGTCGCTCAACTGATTTTAAAGTTTTTCCCTGTAACGACAATATTATAACGTTAATAAGAAAAATCCAAAGTCCCCCCCTTTTTTGAAAATTTGGCAATTTTTGCCAAAAAAACTGTTTTTGTTTTTTTAATATCTCAAAAACGGTAGAAGTCACAGAGAAGATAGGACCATCCCTATAAAGAATATATTATAAGCTATCAAATGAGTTGATAGAAAATTTTTGGCAGTGTTGCCAAACCAGATAATTTTGCATTTTAATACTTAAATTGCGATTATCTCAAAATGCCCCCACTTTTATTTTCGATTTGATGGCGCCAATGGATTCAGCGTGAAATTTTACATAAGAATCACTCATTCACTCAAAACAATATGAGCCGTTTTGGAGATATCAAGTTTTTAAGATGGGAAGTTCGTGAAATTTCACCGTTACGCCAATACATCTTATAAATACGCCTCCGAAAGGATGGATCTGCTTCCGCATATACCACAGGGTCCAGCAATTGAACTGCTACATTACTTCAACAGTAATTATTTCGTTGCACGCGAAACAGTATTGAACGACCCCTCGTAGCTTTGTTTTCATAGTCTTAGGCCGATGACATAGTGAGTGCGATGCGATGCGAATTGGCGGAAAATTTACGGACGCAGCCTACGCGAACTCGAGCGGCGGAACAAATTGACATCTGCTTCGCCGCGTTGAGTATGTCAGGTTTAAGCGATTCACATACATTTTCATCAAATGTGGTTCACCGCATTGAATCGCATTCGCCGCATCGCATCGCATCGTATTCACTATGTCATCGGCCTTAGCCTTAGCTATCATAGCACAGTGGTGCAGAACATCAATCTAGCTGTACAAAATTAATAGCGCTCAGGGATGAAGAGATAGACGTTTGATGTCTTCAGCAACATTGATCAATTTAACATGGAGCATATTCTAGCATCAAAATTTTTGCCGAGGGGTTCACCGATAGCGAGATAAAAATGCTATCTTTTCTATTTTTCAAATTAGGGCTTTGATGTCTTCGACAAAGTTGTTTATCTGATCAAAATACATAAGTTTGTTGAATATGTCAAAGTCCTATCACATCACTCTCTGGAGTTACAGTCAAAGTAAAAAAAAAATCTCTTGAAAAAACAGTTTTTTAAACCTGACACGTTGAAGATTGGATGAAATGATTCGCTGTCTTCGAAACAAAGTTGTACCAAGCCACGATCTACAATTGACTCTGGTATAATAATGATTTTAGAAGTTGCTGAAGCCCTACAGAAAGCATTTAGTGTATTTTACTGGCAATTTTGGAAGGGTTGTCCATCGAAAAGTGCACATTTTCACAACACCCCCTCTTTTGTGATTATTGTTGAGGATAAGCGGAACCATTTCCATTTGAAATAAGCGGGGGAATCGGTGGAGCTAATATAGATTTGAACGATCGAAAATACACTTTTTATATAAAAATTTCCTATTTTACTTATAGAAGAAACGTTGAAAACATTAAATTTATTTATAAAGTGTTGTAGTTTGGTTTTAAATATATTTTGTTTTATTAAAAGACATTAAAATTCGATTTTTCAAATAATTTAAACTCCAAAACAATTAATGGAACAAATCTGTTGAATTTGGTAGAGCACTAAATTAGTATTTGATACCACATAAATGAATGATAGAACCGGGTTTGCCAGTACACAGTACACATGGTTCCGCTTATCCTCAACAATAAACACAAAAAAGGGGGTGTTGTGAAAATGTGCACTTTTCGATGGACGACCCTTCCAAAATTGCCAGTAAAATACACTAAATGCTTTCTGTAGGGCTTCAGCAACTTCTAAAATCATTATTATACCAGAGTCAATTGTAGATCGTGGCTTGGTACAACTTTGTTTCGAAGACAGCGAACCATTTCATCCAATCTTCAACGTGTCAGGTTTAAAAAACTGTTTTTTCAAGAGATTTTTTTTTACTTTGACTGTAACTCCAGAGAGTGATGTGATAGGACTTTGACATATTCAACAAACTTATGTATTTTGATCAGATAAACAACTTTGTCGAAGACATCAAAGCCCTAATTTGAAAAATAGAAAAGATAGCATTTTTATCTCGCTATCGGTGAACCCCTCGGCAAAAATTTTGATGCTAGAATATGCTCCATGTTAAATTGATCAATGTTGCTGAAGACATCAAACGTCTATCTCTTCATCCCTGAGCGCTATTAATTTTGTACAGCTAGATTGATGTTCTGCACCACTGTGCTATGATAGCTAAGGCTAAGACTATGAAAACAAAGCTACGAGGGGTCGTTCAATACTGTTTCGCGTGCAACGAAATAATTACTGTTGAAGTAATGTAGCAGTTCAATTGCTGGACCCTGTGGTATATGCGGAAGCAGATCCATCCTTTCGGAGGCGTATTTATAAGATGTATTGGCGTAACGGTGAAATTTCACGAACTTCCCATCTTAAAAACTTGATATCTCCAAAACGGCTCATATTGTTTTGAGTGAATGAGTGATTCTTATGTAAAATTTCACGCTGAATCCATTGGCGCCATCAAATCGAAAATAAAAGTGGGGGCATTTTGAGATAATCGCAATTTAAGTATTAAAATGCAAAATTATCTGGTTTGGCAACACTGCCAAAAATTTTCTATCAACTCATTTGATAGCTTATAATATATTCTTTATAGGGATGGTCCTATCTTCTATGTGACTTCTACCGTTTTTGAGATATTAAAAAAACAAAAACAGTTTTTTTGGCAAAAATTGCCAAATTTTCAAAAAAGGGGGGGCTGCCATTTGGGGGAGGGTGGTCCGATTCCCCCAAAACTTTGGATTTTTCTTATTAACGTTATAATAAGTCACCCTACTGATTTTGAGCGAAATCGACGAGGGTCGTTGCATTTTCATGGTCACTTGGTATGGAATGACCCATATAGATTTCATAGTCAAGACGACTTAAATAAAAAAATATGAAATTCAGTCGTTGACGTTTTGTTGGTTTTCAAAACTAAAAGCAACAATATGCTTAGTTAGCTAAGCATAGAATACATTAATAGAAAAATCTATATTTGTTTTAACTCTTAAGGGTTGAAATTTTTACAAAAAAAAAGTCAAAACTCCGATTTTTTTAGGTTTTTTTTGTATGTTCTCGGCTGTTGACATACAAAAAAAAACATATGTTGAACTGTAATATGATCACAGTCATCCAATTTCATGCGGTCCCTTCTTCAGAGCATGTTGTGTACGAGTGAAGGATATCTAAATTTGGAAATATTAAAAAAGATCACGTATTCTAACAAATATGCATCTATACATTAAGAATTAAAACCTTCTTTTTTATATCAACTAAATGAAAAAATAGAAGCCGTGATGTCAGTGATAAGTTGTCCTTTGTTTCAACGTTTATTTAAATCTCTTTTCAAACGATTTTTTTAAACGTCCTTGGTCCTTGACATCCCTTCTCTGTTCCAAACTACTCATTGGTAGTGCAATTTTCTGCACACTCATTTGGCGCAACACCTTAAACTTGTAAAATTGACCCATTATTGCGAACAGCCGAGATCTGTCAAAAAAAGTGTCGTTTCCTCGAGTCAATTTTACACATTATTTAGAAAAGCTGGCTTACTAAATAAAGGGTAGTTTTTTAACTTGTCATTCAGAATATAGAACTCTTTCTGCCGTAATCGATGTCGTTCGACGATTCAATGAATCAGTTAATGCTGAAAGATCAGTTCAGTTGATTGAGTTGATTGAATATTTTCCTATTCTGTAACAGGAGCATGAAAATTATACCTTGCCGAATACAGAAATTCAAAACAAACTGATTTGCTTTTATTATTTTCTTTCCATCCTTCTGACACTTTAAGGGCTAACATCAAAGGGCTGACATCGCAGAGCGGGCTTTCAAAATAATGTGTAAATTTTACATGCTTACATTACTAATTTTCACCTCTGTTTTGACGTACATGCTGTGTACACTATAAGGGGTACAAGGACTTTACATGAAAAAGGAGTTAACCCAGTCTTTTCCGATAACGGGTCAAAACTACACTATAAGGGGTTGCGCCAGATGAGTGTGTGCCGAATTTTTGACAGTAATATTGTCGCTGAATCCCCAAACCGGAGTTATCGTCAATGAGCGCTGGCGACATTTACACACTCATTTTGCGGAACCCCTAAAACTTGTAAAATTGACCCGTTATTGGGAACGTCCATGATCTGTCAAATAATGGGTCATTTGTAAGGGTCAATATTACACATGTTTTGGAAAAAGCACGAGTACGCTTAAAAACGTGTAGTCTTTGATCTTATCAAAATTTCGTCAGTCATTCGATAAAAAATGGTGGATGAAACGAACGAGGCACGATATATTGCAGCAAGTATTTCAATATTTGTAATTTATTCATAAAAATTCTTTATTTTAAATAGTGAAACATTTATAACTTTAGTTATTGTTTTGCAGGTCTGAAAAAAAAACGATGTGGCCGAACATTCCGGCATTCCGACGGCAACCTGCGGACGTGATTCATAAGAAAAAAAGGACAGATCTTCATTGCAGCAAAAGAAAATTTCGTCTTCCAATGATTGAGGTGAGTTTATTTATAAAATACTTGAATATTCCTAAAATTCTTTATTATGATTAAATTGTCCTCCACTTATCAGGGATCAAGGATTGAAAAACTCATTCAAACGAGCGACGGAACCTGCATCGCTCCGATTTTTGCTCATGAAAATGCCGTGGAACGCGAATGAGATGTGAGCGAGAATCTCCTGTTCTCACGAATTAATCCCGACCAAAACGAAAACACGAACAAGGTTCCTGATTCCTTTTTACTTTGCTTCCCTCTTCGCACACAAAGTCAAGCATCAACCCGACGATTGCGTAGCAGCGATCTGGTTCGTGAAAACTTTTACCAACCTGCTCATGAGCCGTGTTAGTAATGATATTATTTCTTACCGTGGAAAAATCTTCGTCCCTATGCGAAGCTTGAGCTTGAAAAAACACTAACAGCAACAATACTGACGCCAAGCCGTGTTGGCTTTCAATAGCATTGGCCAACAGAAATTGAAAATAAGAAGAACAGTGTGCATACGGCCGGTACAGCCAATCCATGTTAGTGATGTTATTATTCTTTCCAGGCAATTATGCCGAGCCAAAAGAATACTTTTGCTTCATGCTAGTGGCGTTATTATTGCTTCCTACGGAAGAATGTGCGTCACTTTTTGAAGCTACCAGCTTGAAAGAACATCAATAACATCAACAGCAACAGTGTACGCTTGTGTAGGGCTAGCCTTCAAACGATCGGTGCCCGGACGGTACGGACAGTTTGTCTCTGAAAAGGACAAGCTGAAAGATTTCTTTTTCTTTTTCTTTTGAACTGACGTACTTACTCCCCTAAACAGACAGCAAGCTTGGTATCTAAATTTTCACGAAGCAAATACGAGTCTCTCGTGATCCCGTTGCTCAGACTCGCTCATGATTATTTTGTAATACGAGCAACAAAGAAACAGCCGTCGTAGAATCGTTTGTGTTGCTATTCGTGATTGTATTGAGCACAAACGAAAAGCGAGCCGGCGGCGAAGCATTCTCATGTGCGTTTCGATGAGTGAGCGATTGCTTGCTATTTTTAATTTAAAAAATTAAAGGCCGACAAAATGTATTAATTTCCTTATATTTAATAAATAATTTTAATTTGGTGAAGTTGACTTGCTTTCTATTTTATTATTCTTGCACGCAACATTTCATATCATTCCAGCATCTGCTCACATCTCCACCGGGAGCAAGCGTTCGAAATAATGTGTAAATTTGACCCGACGATATGACGTACAGCCTATGTACCCTATAAAGGGTACAAGGCCTGTACACCAAAAAGGAGTTAACCCAGTCTTATTCGATAACGGATCAAAACTACACTATAAGGGGTTGCGCCAGATGAGTGTGTACTGGCGACACTCACTGGCGACAAGTTATTATCAGGACGTGTACAACTTCGGGTGTGTTCTTATACCAAAGATTTTTTATTTCAAAGGAAAGTGCTGCAAAAACAAAGGATTTTTTCCTTTGGTTTTGGTATAAATAAAAAATCCTTTGGTTCAAATGCATTTTCCTCTGTTTCAGAGATTTTTTCTTTTGAAAAATCTTAGATTGAAAATATTAATGCTTTGATACAAAAACCAGCTCATTTGATTTAAAGTTATTATATTTGCTCAAAGGTAATTTAGGTATAGATTTAAAAGCATTTATTCATTGAACCATTTTCCATTTATTCCAATTGGAAGATTTTTACCCTGTTGTTTCGAAGTTCCTATTAGGAGTTTGAATAATAAAAAATACAATTTTAGTTCTTAAATTCTATTTTATTCACAAACACATAAAACACTGGTTCACTATAACCGAGTAGGGTCCTTGATATCGTTGACAAAGTTTCGCATTCTCCGTGGGCCGGTCAATAAACTTCCGAAAGCCACTCCAGCTGCTGGCTGGTCCGACTGGTGATTGCCGTTGAAGATTGGGCCGAAAAAATACGACCGCGGGATTTGGGGAGGTGTTACTTTGCGCAGCTTTCTCCATGTTCGAGAGACTTGGAAATCTATCCGTCGGCCGTGGTCCTTTAACTATACAAGCGTTTTAGAAAACCTTGAATTCACTTAAATATTCAGTATTTATTAACTTACACTTGATTTTCAAAACGAGCGGCCGAACTTTATTCGATTTTTCGGTTTTCTGTTCTTCTTGCAAGTCAATGAAAAATATCTTCTAAGTTTGAAGTTTTTGTTTCAAAAAATTATTATTTTCAGTTTAAAATATTTTTCTTCGGTTGAAAGAAAATTTACTTTGTTTCTAAGAAAATATGCAATTGAACAAATTTCTTTTGAACCAAAGAATTTGTTTGAAATCAAAGTCCAAAGTTATTCAATTCAAAAAATGTATTCTTTCTTTCAAAAATTATTCTTTTCAATCAAAACTATATAATTCATTGATTCAAAGAAAACAGGAGCTGGATTCAAAAAAATGAATGTTTTGAATCAAAGTCAGATTTAATTCGTTCCAAAATTCAAGTTTAGTCTGCGTGAATACACGGAATCGTCCATCTTGTGACAGGCAATCGTAATCATAGGCATGTTAGGCGAACAATTCGCTGTTCAAAAGCGCTCCGTCTCCACCCCCCACCAATGAGAAACTTTTGGTACTCCTTGCCTACTGTTGCTCAATATGCAACCACCCGTAGCTGTATAGGCACGCTGGTTATTACTTTACAAAAGCGTTGCCAGTAATGATATTTCACAACGTCGCTAGTTGGCAAGGTTGCCGATCACCAGCGCGAAAACTTCGGATTTCAACTTCAATGACAATAGTCACTTAGAGACGAATTTCTTTTAAAGGGCATTTTTAAACGTACTCAAAAATCGTTAAAAAAAATCCAGCTATGATAATTAAAGAACAATTCATTTCTGATGCATGTGTCTAAAAGCTCTTAATAGAATAAGTGAATTTATCGGACATTAGATAGGCTGGTATGAATCATATCCTACTTTTTGGTGCAACGATCATGTTTTCTACTTCAGAAATTTCCCACAGGGAATTTCAAACATCACGCTAGTCGAGATAATATTTTAAAAAGATCTGTGAGCCGGTGCAAATAAAACCGGCTTTCCTTCTCTAGAAAAAGAAATTCGTGAAAATGCATAAAAAATCATTAAAATGTCTTTGTTAAACTGAAATAATAAAGATTAGCCGTTAGGATAGAAGCTACAAACCACCGCTTTCATTTGAAAGGGAAAATTTTGATATTTCTTTATTACTTTTTATTTGGTTCATAAATGCTTTTCATATGTGGTCGATTCCAGCCGGTTGCATAAGCTGGGATGCCATGCGTTTTAATTAGAATGGCTTTTCGTTGGTAACAATCTTTTTTTAATTTTTATATTTTAAAATTTAATTTGTTTGGAAGATTAAGAAACTATTTTCTTCATTTATATTAATACTCTACATAGCTACCTATAAATTTCAACTTCGTTTTTAAGGTTGCCGCTACAATTAAAGCAATTGCTTTGCAACCTTTAAAGCATAGCTCGAATGCTATAAATAAAATCATAAAACTTTTTTTCTGCAAAATTGACAAAAAAAAACTTTCGGTAATTCAAAGATACTAAATTTGTAAAATTAGGCTCGGTGGATCCTTATAATTTTAATTCTGAATTTTAGTGTTTCCCAGCTTAGTTGTTTTTGCGGTACTTTTTGTGTTAATATTTATAATAATCAAATATTTAGCTATTCAGATTTTGCTATATTTTTTATAGTTTCTTGTAATGTCCTGAAGATGTGAGATGTTTTTTTCTGGCAAGCACATTAAGCCATTGGAGGTTTTTTGAAGAATTTTGAGCTTGGGCATTTCAATGTTTGCGGTTCTTTTCCATGATTGCAAAACTTTGCATCAACGTTTTTAAGGGATTTTAAAAGTACATTACTGTAGGAAATACAATTTCATAACTTGCATGTCTTAAATCCTCTGAATACGAGCGAGACTCATCAACATATTTGGTCATAAAAAGTTTATGCTCATTCTGTAAAACTTTCATTAAACTAAGACATAAATATTATAATCAGATTCTTACAAGTCATTTTTTTTTATAATTTCTATTTCTTACAAGTCATGATAATACATTCTTCAGAAAGATGTTTTAAAATCAAAACTTTCATTCACAATCAATCAAAACGAAGAACCTCACTCGATAAAATATTAACTGAACGAGATTTCGCAACTTTGCTTTGGACATAAATAAAAAAAACAAGTTCTTATCATCAACCTGATTGTACTGAGCTTTTAATAGTATGTTCTCTATAAAAATGTTTAAAAAAAAGTATAACTGGCCTTTAACATTCATCAAGTACAACTGACAGTTTTTAAAAAGTCGTGGTATGTTCAGCTTTTCTGAACTATAAAACTTGTTTCATTGTTCAAGAGCTTGCACAAATATTATTCCATGGCATCTCTGCCTTCCAAAAAGTAGTTTTTCTGCTCGTGATTCTCAGTCTGAGAAAGCGTTGACATTCAAGACAAGAACCGTTTGTGATACTCACGATGAGATTACCTAGCATCACACTGAGATTCAAAAAGGAAAAATCTCACTCAAAAAAATCTCAATCTCATGAGATTTCGCAACCTTGATTTCAAGTAATAGCACAGAGAACAGACATACAAGCTAGCCCACGAAAGTTGTGTAAAAATCCCAACACCCTTTTTGAACCATTTTTTGTCTTTCGGCTGGGCCACCTGATGACTCCAAACACACCAAAAAGAACTGTCAAAACAAAGCTGACTAAGTTTCAGTCAGTTTTCTAAAGGTCGTATGTGCTGCTTAGCATGCTTCAAGAAAATCGTTTGAAATTCGTTTGAAACTTGATGAACGAACGTTCATCATGTTGCATTAAAAAAATAATCATAAAAGTTAGATATTATCTTTTTCCTTCAAATTTGTTAGAAATACATAGTTTTAAACAGCTGGATGCTAAAGTGATGTGTGAAAGTAACCCGCTTTGAGATGCCTAGAATCAATACTGCTGGGTAAGACAGATCGTCAAGAATGTTCTTGTATTTGACTGGACATAAGTGATGCATTTTCTTACATAAATTACTGTTCAAGAAGTGCGAAAACTTAAACCGAAGCTGTTAGTTATCTTAACGGTCATAGTAGTGCAAAAATAAAGAAAGTGAAATTTCGCCCAGTTAAAAGTAACTCTGATTTCATTTATTTAGCAATAAATTAAAGCCGTCCATTTTACTGAGACATTGGATTAATTTTTTGTGAGCTCATATACGATTACGTCTTTTTGAAAACTGGGCACTTTAAAGTTGATTTGTAACTTTTTGAACGGCGCAATAGATGGCACTGTTTGTAGTCAATTTCTAACGTATTTTTTGGGTGATAGCATTTGAAATTTTACACACTTTTTTGACGATTTTTTGTTCGAGCTTGTACATCTGTTCTCTGTGGTAATAGTAACAGTAGCGACTTTAAACACTGTTGAATTTTTCCCCCAAAATTGTCGAAAGAATGTTTCGAATTCATTTTCTAAACTCATTTTGACGTACTAATGATTTAAAGCGAAACGAAGTTCGTACGGGATCAGCTAGTTATGTTATAAATTGTTTAGCACCAAGGCGCCGAATTTGCAAATAATATTATAAAATTAAAGTGTTGTTCTCAACATTTATAAGGTAGTGTGTTGTGTACATAGACACTTTTTAAAACATAGGTACCACGAGCTTTAACACTTTCGTTATTAAAAAGTTTCAATAAACTCCAATCATTAAAGCGCTCTTATTTTTTTATATCAAAGCGTTTGGAGTCGTTCAACTTGGCGTGTCGCTAGTGTGAAAAGCAAATCACATTATATGATATTGCTGATCCACTCTTTTTTTCTATTCCTGCGATAGCTGATTTGGGCTCCCGTAGGGTACCACTGTAAAAAAAATTACAGTATTCAAGAAAAAAATGAGCATTGTTCTACATAAGGATTATTTATCGACTGAAATCAAAACGGATGAACAAGCGGAAAACATTTAAAGATGATTTAATAAAAAGTTGTCAAACAAACATGTATACCAAATATTATTATCGGATTATCTATTGTTTATAAAACAAAAAATTGTGTTTGCCTTGAGCTTGGTCAATCAGCGGTCGAAATCACGGAAAAATGAATAATAAAAAAAACTGTTTGCGATGGGGTCAATCAGCGGACAAATTCACGAAAAAAAAGAAAACGCTGTAGTTGTTTAAATAAGTTTAGAGTTCGACGACACGGTAGCGATCATTCATTGAATGTTGGATTTCGTGCTATGTTTTGCAGTCGGAGTTATCCGAATAAAGTTTAACTGAAAAGCGTGTAGCGTGTTAGCGTGTAGAAAACCGACAGATTTTATACTGATTTGACAGATCGCACAAGTTTCGCAGTTATGAGTGCGCAGTCCAATTTTTTGCGATGCGAATGGTATTATTTCCTATAATAGATCATTATCCGTACACAACTCCTTTTTTTAACTTCTCATATACGATTTGTTACATTTTAACGACAACATAATTGAATTCGATCAGCATATAAAGTATCAAAGACGCATTTATCGCATCATAAATCTTCGTCATGCCAAATTCGTTAATTCTCAGGCTATGGAAAAATGTGTTTTCGATAGTGTTCAATATTTTTTGTTTTGTCTGGGATTTTAACGCTCGTAATTAATTCAATCTCAATGAATACTAAGAATAATAATATTTCATTCCGATGACTTCATGTTTTGTCCTCTCTTGCAAAATAATGATTTGAAGATTGATTCAAGAATTCACTTCTTAACTTTTCAATGAAATTGAATTTTTTAACTGTGTTTACTGCTCCGGCTAGCCTACCGCACGGAAGGCTACCGTCGCTCGATTAGAAATTTTCCCAGTAACCGCAATACATTCAAATATTCCATAGATTCGTTACAAATTTAACTGTCGTCAAAAAATAGTAGGGGAAAAAGTGGGGAATATAGCTGAAGATTTCTCTAATGGGATTCTGGATTTCTGATTTTTTTCTAGATGTGATGCTCAGTGAATTTCGTTTGACATCGAAAGCTTTGAGCATCACAACGAAATTCATTGTGCTGCCTAATTGATACTCATCACGGTGAGTATCAATTTCAAATGATTATCTGAAATCTTGCAACTCTGGAAGAACCTCACTCGATAAAATATTAACTGAACGAGATTTCGCAACTTTGCTTTGGACATAAATAAAAAAAACAAGTTCTTATCATCAACCTGATTGTACTGAGCTTTTAATAGTATGTTCTCTATAAAAATGTTTAAAAAAAAGTATAACTGGCCTTTAACATTCATCAAGTACAACTGACAGTTTTTAAAAAGTCGTGGTATGTTCAGCTTTTCTGAACTATAAAACTTGTTTCATTGTTCAAGAGCTTGCACAAATATTATTCCATGGCATCTCTGCCTTCCAAAAAGTAGTTTTTCTGCTCGTGATTCTCAGTCTGAGAAAGCGTTGACATTCAAGACAAGAACCGTTTGTGATACTCACGATGAGATTACCTAGCATCACACTGAGATTCAAAAAGGAAAAATCTCACTCAAAAAAATCTCAATCTCATGAGATTTCGCAACCTTGGTTTTCACCATGTAACGGGTTAATAATGCAATACATTTTGTTTGTAAGACCAATATCAAAAACACATTGATTTGAGATAAACGACTGTAAATATTCATATAATTATATCCTTAATAGTTTTACCAAAATAAATAAGCATAAAATTAAATTATTTCAATTCGAAAACGAAAACATTTCGACATTCATATTTCAAGTGCCACCCCGAATACGAAAATATTGTAACACAACAGTTCCTGTAGTCGTTATAAAACGATAAAAAACAGCGTAAAAAAACTTTTAGAAAATGATACCTGATACCATAAAAAACATTGCACTTATCTTGAATTCCAAAACGACGGTCTGTTGAATATGGCGTTAAGTTATGTTACTGTTTAAAACTGTTAAAACCTTTATATGGAGGAACTGTACTACAAACAGTTTAAATAACGTCCAGAAAACGCTATTGGAAAACGTAATCAGACAACCAAACTGTTAATATTACAGTTTTTTGAAGAGTAATCTTTTATCAAAACAGTAACAGTAATAATTATCAAACGATTCAAAATAAGGTTTTCTCCAACGTTATCCAGAACCGTACGTCAATACCGGTCTCACACACACATAGATGGAAATGTTTTGGAAATTTTCGGATGTTTGATATCAATTCAACTTTTTTCACATAATCTTTATCTTTATTACACTTGGTTTACTTACAAATGGTGAAAATTCAAAACCTGTTGATACCGCATAGTTTGATGATTCTTGCAGAAAGATCCTACCCGGCCATGGGCATAGCATATGGATTCTCGTAGCTCCAGCGCTACGGAATGCTGGGAAGCCATCGTCACCCGGGTGATGAACGGACGAGGAAGCTGAAATTAATGTATGGATCATTACTCTTTTTTATATATAAAGAATTTATTACGTTAATATACTTACTGTAATTATTTCCGGTAGCTTCCGCAGAACGAACCAGCCAGTATAGAATCCCGCGATTTCGGCGGAGCGAAAATTGTTGTTGTTTTTTTGTGTGTTTATTTTCCAGTTGTCTACAGTGGTGCCGACTAGACCGATTTTTAAAAATTGTACCGATATGAAATTAAAATGTGAAATTTTAAAAAAAATTCTAACTTTTATGTTTTAAAGTCGGCCTTTTGCATTCATGCTACACTCCAAATTTGTAATTGTTGGTTGTTTTTTTATAACATGCATTATTTTCAATGACAAATGAACTAAAATTGTAATTAAAGCGGGCCACAGACTACACAGCATTTCTACAAATGCGATGAAATTCGATGATATTTTGTCGTTGTGAACACGATTTGCATCGTTTATGGCACTGCTTGAGTGACCGCGCAAATGGTTTGAATACAATCGGTAGGGATCGAAATATTTTGTACATACCCCCCTCTGTGGCATGGAGTTTGATGCTGCTTGTACAAAATCCAATCCATTTACTCAGCCCCAGCCGGGTGGAGGTGTTTTTTTGTTGTTGTTTTTGCTGTTTTCGCCAGCCATCGTTCTGTGTTTGCGTGAAATTTGTTTGTATCGTGTGTGGGCGAACATAGATCAAAAAATCGTCGTGGAATCATCGAATTTGCCTACGCCATTTGTGTAGTCTATGGCCCGCTTAAGTCAATGAATTCGTAAAAAAACTTTTATAATAATCTTACATAATGAGCGTTCTTGAAAGCATCTTGTAAAGCCGATGACATAGTGAGAGCGAATTGGCGAACGTGATCAATGCGAACTCAAGCGGTGGAACAAATTGGCATCTCCTTCGTCGCATTGAATGTCAGGTTTAAACGATTCACATACATTTCCATCAAATGTGGTTCGCCGCATTAATTCGCATCGCATCGCGTGCACTATGTCATCGGTCTAAATCATGAGCTTAACTTCTAATAATAAAAATATTAAATTATTTTCATAAATGTGCACTTATTTTGTACAAAACCAACTGGCATCTCTGATCGGGCGTTTCGTTGATTTTGACGTGCGAGTATGACAGAAGGATGAACGGTTTGTTCAACGGTCCGAGTTCAGTTTTAAGATTAATGAAAAATTTTAGGAAATCGTTCATATCATTCTTTCACCTTTCCAGATACCATAGCACGTTTTCACATGAACGTTCATATTTCGTTTGTTATCGTTGGCGAAGTAAAGTTTAGAAGAACAGCTACGTTTACAGATACAATCACTATTTCTGAAACCGTAGAAGTATCGTAGCGACTGTTGAAAATACGGTTTTTTAGTATGCGGGACCCTAGACGAACAATCATCAAAACCATTAGCACGCTGTTGAAGGCTTTAGATCAACCAACACACTTCCAACTTTAAACGTGTGGCTTGAGACGCCGTCTTTCGTAGACCACCGACGGCAGACTTTGTTTGCATCAGGTGAATGACCTCCTTCGGGATGCGTTGTGAACCTAAAAGTTTGGGGAAGAAAAAGATAGGTTTCTAATCTCGGATTTGGAAGGGGAAGACAAGGGCTATCCGAGAATTCGCGAGAGAGGATTTAATTGTTTAACTTCGCGATTCGACTAAGTCGGATCGGGTAGTTCCGGTCACGAAGTTAAGCTAATCCAGTAAGCCAGATGACGAAAAGATCTCCCGACCCATTTATTCCCGGTGATTAGCGTAGGCAAGATCGGTTATCTTTCGTCTTGAAAATTAGTTAGACTCGGTAAATTGAACACTTGTGATTTCCTTTTTCAGTACCCTCAGTTAATTTACCTTCTCTCGATTAGCCCACACTAGAGCTAGAAAGCATAGGTAGTGCAGTGCAAGTAGTGTTTACGACGTTTGTTCGACCTGAAGGTATGTTGTGGAGGTAATCACGCCAGTGAAATCCCGTGTAAAACGCCGCACTCTTTCATGCCAGATACAACTGCATAACCACCTAGAGGAAGTCGAGACACCACAAGGGTCATCAGCGGCACACGCCCCAGCCGAAGCGAACACCACTATTGCTGACGGCTAGCAGACACCAACACTCTAGCCAGGCAGCGATACACCTTAGTACCACCGCGCCGCGGTCTTCTCGCGACTACGAGAACCGCGGTCATAATTTTCATCGTCGTTGTCAACCGACAGCAGACCACGACGGCTAGCTAGAGTACATCTTCTCTAGCTGCGCCGTAATCGGCCGACCAAAAAGTGTAGCTGAATCACCGCAGTAGAGCTACCACCGTATGACCGTCAACTAGAGGGGTAGGCCAGGAGCGCCGCAGTAGTTCACCGCAGGACAACAAAAACGGTGAGGTAATGGCTGCCCAAAACCCCACAATTTAATTACCGAAAACGTGAGTACTCCCATATGAAGAACATGTTTCTTCTGCGATCGCTTTTAAAAACGTACGTTTTTCGCCCGCAACTTTTGCACAATTTATGTTGCGCGAGCGCGAGATTTTAACCGCTTCATTGAATCAGCGGGTTATAAAATTGTTTGGACTGGCAAGCCACATAAAAGTAGCCCTATCGTTGAAAAATTGTCATTCGTTCCACACGAAATAGTAACAAGTGGAAATGAACATCGGACGCATCTGTATCGTACAAACCACCTAACATCTCCACCACGAACACCACTAGAAAAGTTTGAGAGAGAAGTAAAAGCTTAGGCCTAACAACACACTACAAATGTAAACAAACACGGAATAAATAGAATGTTTTCGCACAAATGTAAGTCGGCTATGATAAGTCTCGAAGGAAACGAGAATCTGAAAATGCGCAATGGCGTATGATTTTTGACACCCTAGTTCACTATTCACTAACAGGTAGCGCTGATCAAATTGGTTCTTTTTGGTAAAACTTTGTATGGAAAAAAATCTACTTGCATTTTTCTTTTTTTTTCGGTGAGGGTGGCACACTTTTTGAAGAGTTCCAAAGATTTCCATTAATGTCCCGCATCATTTGCGCTCGGTGTTGATGCCGAATGAGGTGGTGAAAATGGTTTAAATCGCGAAAAACTTTTCGAATTTTTCCCGGTTTGTTTACTTTTTGGACGGTGGCAAAGTTGCCAGTTGCAGTATGTTTAATTTATTTTCGTAAAATTTTTGCCACAATTAATAATTCCTTAAACTATTATTTCTTTTATTCTAAACATTATTATAACTGAATAGAAACTAACAAACGCTGGGAGCTGGAAAACCGGATTTTATCTATATTTAGCATCTACATTGAAAAAATGACAAAATTTTACAACCGAACTGTGTTAAACTTATTGAATTTTCATATAGAGATACGTCGATTTCTAATTTACTAGAAATACTTTCGAAAACAAAGTTTTTCTAATATTGTAAACTAAAATATCTCAGAAAGATTAAATATTAATCAATTCAAATTAACCCAAAATTTCAGCTTATAGACGAAATAATAATTATTATTATTATTATTATTATTTCATCTGACATTCTGAGTCTACATGAATTCTTAACAAACTAAGGTAATTTAAAACTATACAATAAGAAACATCAACAATTTACATGAGTATAGCTGCGTAATAGATGAGATTTTCTTATGTTTGATTTGAAAGTCTCTGTGGACGTGTGAAAATCGTTTAACTGGTAGAACCAATTGAACACCTTAAACATAGCGCGTAGTGGCTCTTGTTGTCCGTAGTTGGTCCGCTGAAAGTTGATCCGAAGAAATTCCGAACTCCTAAAAGTACGAGGGCGTACATTGATATCGACCTGTCTAAGCAAGGCTGGACAGTCGATTTCTGCATTGATCAGCTTTTTCACAAAAACAGCACGTGCTATCACACGCCTTTCGTAGAGTGTTTCCATGTCTAAAAGGAGGCAGCGGTGTTTGTAGTCTGGAAGCTCGTTTGGGTTGTTCCATGGAAGAAATCGTAGGGCATACTTCAAAAATCTCGATTGAATTGCTTCGATTCTTTGAGACCAGTATGCTGTATGAGGGCACCACACAATTGAAGCTGTTTCAAGGTGGGAACGAACCAGCGAATAGTACAGCGAACGAAGGCAGTATGGGTCCTTGAACTCCTTCGATAGTCTTGTTATAAATCCCAAGTTCCTGTTGGCTTTCGATATAAGACCGTTCAAATGCTCACGAAATGTTATTTTTTCGTCGAGAATGACTCCAAGATCCTTAAACGAGGATACTCGTTCTAGCGCCACGTTAGAGATTCTGTATGTCCAATTAATTACATTAGTTTTGCGTGCGAATGAAATAACAGCACATTTTGACACACTAATTGTCAGCTTATTAATCGTGCACCAATGCTCAAATGTATCAATGATGGATTGTAGTATGGTGCAGTCGCTTTCGGATTTTATTTTGTGGAAAAGCTTCAGGTCATCTGCATAGCAAAGTCGGCATTCATTCGGTAGATTGAGCAGTATATCATTAAAAAAGAGCGAGAAAAGTAACGGGCCTAGATTGCTGCCTTGCGGCACGCCAGATGGATTGCAAAATTCAGTAGATTCATAAGATCCTAGTTTAACCGTCACTTGTCTGTTCTGGAGGTAGGACGCTAGCAAAGTGATGAAAGCTTGTGAAACACCGAGTTTATCAAGCTTTGCTAGTAGCAGTTGGTGGTTCACTCGATCAAATGCTGCCTTTAAATCTGTGTATATCGTATCAATTTGAAGTCCGTTCTCAATATTTTTTAGGCAAAATGATGTAAACTGGGTGAGGTTAGTACAAATTGATCTTCCGGGAAAAAAACCGTGCTGGTCAAAAGAAATGTACGTTTTAATTTGACTCAGGATGCTTTGGGTAATGAATATCTCGAATAGCTTTGAGCCAGCGCACAAAGATGTAATCCCTCGGTAGTTCTGTATGTCCTGTTTATTCCCTTTTTTGAATACAGGAAACATCGTAGATTTTTTCCACAGAAGGGGAAACGTAGATGATGACAGTGAGCGATTGAAAAGAAGCGCTAATAATTGTGATTAATCATTGAAAAGATTTTATTATTTGAAATTTTTTCTTATCAATTTATTGTTTTAAATATAGTTTTTGTTTGGCTTTTAAATGACACTTCAACCCAGCTTACATGAAACCGTAGTAGAAATGGTTACCCGCATGCTAAAAAACCATATCTCAAACAGTCTATACGATACATCTACGGCTTCAGGAATAGTGATTGTATCTGCAAACGTAGCTGTTCTTCTAAACTGTACCCCACCAACAATAAGAACGAGATATGAACGTTCATGTGTAAACGTGATGTTATCCGGAAAGGTGATAAAACGATTTCCTTCAATTTTAATTAATCGTAAAACTGAACTCGAACCGTTACACATATCGTTCATCCAATCTGTCATATATGACGTATACTCGCGTCAAAATGAACGAAACGCACGGTCAGAGATGCCAGATGGTTTTGTTTAAAAATTGGTACCCATTTATGAAAATTGTTTTATTTTTTAACTATCAATATACTAAACAAAGTTTGCACCTGATCAGCTATTGATTTAGGCTGACATAGTGCACGCGATGCGATGCAAACCGGCGAATGGGAATGAATGCAGTGAACCACATTTGATGGAAATGTATATGAATCGCCTAAAAACCTGACATACTATATGCGGCGAAGCAGATGCCAATTTGTTCCGCTGCTCGAGTTTGCATTGGTCGCGTTCACCAATTCGCTCTCAGGCCGATGACAAAGTGAGAGCGATGCGATGCGAATTTGCGAACGCGGCCTATGCGAACTCGAACGGCTATTGACGGCAACGGAAAATTGACATCTGCTTCGAACCGTTGAGTATGTCAGGTCTAAGCGATTTACATACATAACATACATAATTACAATTTTGGTTCATTTGTCATTGAAAAAATGCATGTTAATAAACAACCAGCAATTACAAATTTGGCGTGTAGGCTAGCATGCATGCAAAAAGACGACATAGAAACATCAAAGTTAAATATATTTTTTTTTGTTTTCACATCTTAGTTTTATACCGGTACAATTTTGAAAAATCGGTCTAGTCGGCACCACTGCCGACAACGGAAGAGAAGAACACAAAAAAAAAAACAACAACTCTACATTTTTCGCATTCCCCATAAGTTCTTCCATACCAACGGAAACAAACCAGCAACAAAAGTCCTCTCCGTGCGTCGGATTGAGATTTTTAAGACAAACCGGAAGACCAACTCCTGCGATGTTCGCAACTGGTAAGTTTAATTAGCATTTTGTGTCGATTCAATATATGAAATAGGTTTTTTTTCTTAAATTTCAGCGACGGGAGCTGGAGGAGCAATGGCGACACGCTGGGAGAACCAATGTCCAGCAGTGACAAGCAGCGAGCAGCTGCTACGCTAACGTCCCGCCCGTGTATTCCCGTAAAATAAGGCCTCCTCCTGGTGAAGGAGCTTAAAATGAAATCATATAACCGTAAGTGGTACAAGTGGAGTAAATAAAATTAATATTCATAAAATTTAGAAATGAGTTTGTTTTTCACATAAAGAAAATATTCATTTGCATGTGTGCGTGCTACATTCCCCTACGATTCAGAATACAGTATACTCATACATTGGAAGAACGTCAAATCGAATCGTTTTGCGACTATTACTGTTTAAGTTCAGTTACAAGGGAATTTTAAGAATAACTGTAACAAAAACAGTTCGATGCAAAAAATACGCTTCCGTAAGCGATTATTAGATTTTATCTAAACTGTTTCTAGAACAGTCTCCCCATACAATTGTTTTAACAGTTTTAAACAGTAACATAACTTAACGCCATATTCAACAGACCGTCGTTTTGGAATTCAAGATAAGTGCAATGTTTTTTATGGTTTCAGATATCATTTTCTAAACGTTTTTTTACGCTGTTTCTAATCGTTTTATAACTACAACAGGAACTGTTATGTTACAATATTTTCGTATTCGGGTATCCAAACTTACTTTTAAGACTTATTTGATCACCATCGCAAACATGATAGTAGTGATATTTAGTTTTTGTTGGAAAATTATAGAAATTTTGTCTCTACTTTTGTAGCTATTTGTTAAGTATAGTTTTGTTGTTCCTACGCTAAACCTTGTGGGTAAATGATTGTGAAATCTTATAGAGTTTTTGGATATATTCAGGACAGTGACAAAATCCAAAATGTCACATGATTAACCTTTCCAGAACGTATCCAGGCCGCACAAACCTGGACATATTGACCAAAAATCTTTGCAAAATCCGCTCATTGGAACTCAAAATTTTCAAATTAAAAACCGGGCTAATCAGTCCAAATCCCAATATTTTTATAGAATTTCAGGAATTGCGAAATTTAAACATGAAAAATTATATTTTCTCGAGACACCTGAGTGGCATTGATCTTATTTATAATTTTATAAAATGGTTATAAGTTCAATTTAATTAAGCAAAAATTGTTATTTGACGCAAAAATCATATATCGTTAGTTTTATAGGAGCTCGCCAAAATTGTGGATATATCCTGGGTAAAAATCGAGCTTTTTTCCTTCAAATACATACCACCCCCAAACCTCGCTTTCCTAATTTTTTTTCTTTGAAAATCCGCGTAAAACCAGCCTATCCGGTATCATTACACTAGATACCATTTCTTTAGAGGAATTATCCCAAAGTAATGTAAATCGAATTGTTGCCCAAGATTTTTAAGGAATAATGAAATTTTCATCAAATTGGCATCCCTGATAATGTTTTGAATTTCCGTCACCACGTGGTCGAAAATTGTTGTTTACATAAACACACGCTCCATTTTTCTCACTCATTTTGATTTATTAACTTGTTTTACATTTTACTCACATAATATGTTATTGTAGGAATTATTCATGTAATTTGTAATTTATTAACGCAGTTTGTCGGTTACAATTAACTGTTAGTTCAGGTTAAGGAAATCAAAAAATAGTTGGCTAGATTTTGAATGGTTTGAATCCTGAAACTCAAATGAGTGTTTTATCAGTTCAAATAATACAATCATTCAATCAATCATTCAATAGTTGTTTTTGAATACTGTTTATAACTTACACAGCAAACATCATTTTTGTTTCTTACGACTCAAAACAAATTTTCAGGTGTCTGGTATTCTGAATTCTAATATTTTGGCGCTTGAAAATGCTTAAATTCATTAGTTTCTAGTCAATTAATCATTAGTAACCAGTCTTCAAAGAGCAACCCATGTGCGTTGTGTAAAGAAAGTCATATACACACTTGTACAGTACCATCGAAGTAAGTGTTGAACTTTCTTATGGGTAAACATAGTTGAACTCAAGTGTAGTGTGCAAGTTGAAGTCCATGTTCAAAAATGTTCCAACAACTCAAGTAGGAAGACGGGTGGAAATTTGGTGCTGTTTTTTTTATTGATAACGAAAAGTGTTTAAATCAATCAAAAGTTCACCCGGGAAGAGTTTAGATAAAGAATGGTGATTATATAAAATAAAATAAATACCTGAAATTTTATCATTAGCGATTGCTTCTATTTCTTCATCAGGGCCACGAAAATTTACAAGGGCACCTCTATAACCAAGGTAACATATCAAAAGCCTGCGTCCTAGGTTGCGGCGGCCTCAGTAATCTCCAGGCAAGAATCTGAAAGATGACGGACAAACGAAATGGCTGTCTTTTCACCGTCTCCGGTGATGAAACAACTATGCATTCGGACTGCTGGATTTGGAAATATTTGAAATTGACGAACGCGGTCAATGCAAACTCAAGCGGAGGAACAAATTGACATCGATATTCTGATTCGCTGCATTTAGAATGTTACCTCAAAGCGATTTTTATGTGTGTCATTTGAGTCTTAGGGATTTCAATGGCATGTAAATGGGAAAGGTTTCAAAAGCTTCGCGTTCGCGAATTTTCGCATTCACTATGTCATCGTCCTGCTGATAGCGCAGGCGAGTGCGCTATTTTAGGCGAGATCTGAGTAATCTATAGCTAGCGAGAAAAGTTATCTACTTTTTACACCGATTATTCCACACATAAATAGCGAATATATAGCTGTCAAACTGGAGTTAGATTTTTAATAACCATACAAATTCTAAATTATCAGAATTAGAGGATTAAGTAAAACGTGAGTGAAATCAAAATCATTGTGTTTGTTTTGTCTCCAAAAGTCATCGATCCAAAGTTCGAACCATCCCCATCGTCGTCTCAAGTCATGAGAAAATCATGATAGGTATGCAGCGCACGTAACCATGACTCAAACTAACACTATTAGAATTTGATTAGATGCTATCATATTTTACCAAAGTTTCATTGTATTAAATAAATTTTACCTAAAAAACTAAGTGGAAGAATGTTGGCAAGTTGGAGAAATGGCTGCAACTGCACAACAAATCCAACCATGCAACGGACAATTTCTCAATTATTTGAATTTTTGAATGATTCAATTTATCTATTGACATCCGTGTTCTGATCCTCACACAGAACAATCTATGCCGAATATTCTGATCGAGAAGCTTGAAACTTAATGTTGGGGATGTCGAATACAATTCATTATTAACATTGCTTTTAATAAATGGTTACATTTGTAACTCAAAAATTAATCTGCAACGATCAGTTATTAAAAACTTATATTTCCATTCCATTCTAAATATTCGTAAACTGCATAATGTGTAAAGTTTTATAAATTTAAGTGTGTGTTTTAGATTAAGAAAAAAAAGTCAGCGTGTATCGATTTGAGTATACTGAAGTGAGCGTGCACTGAGAGTGGCGACTCCAAGCGGTCGCTAGTTTAGGGCGCTTCCCGACAAGCCTCATTAATTAAGGTATTGGGAAAAGGGGGTTACAAGTTGTTCCTTTTTTGTTCGCGTTTTTCCATTTTGGAGTTTTTACTGCGGAGACTGGCCGCGAATCCAGTCACGATCATTCCTTTGCTAAACCGGGGTAGAGGGCGGAGTCCTGTACGATGGCTTAAACCCTGGTAGTTTATCTTTGGGCCGAACAACAGCTAACTCCCCTTTCCACGAATTTCTGCAGGGTTTCGTCTCGTCTTCGGGGCGGCCTCAAAAGGGCCGAAGTACGAATCCCTTTTTGGAGACCCTTCCGCTTCTTTCCCAAAATAGGGAATCAACAGGAACTCGCGACCGAGTCTCATCAGCTGGGCAAACTAAGACAGGGTAGGTGGTCTTCCATCCGGAAGTGGCGCTTAAGCCACCCACTTAAAAACGGAAGTGTGTCGGGCCTCTCGTTATATTTGGCGCCCAACAATTCAAGGCATTTTTAGAACATTTCGATAATTTTATTTTGCAAAAGTCTTCAACCCTGATTTTGAGATTTAAAGAAAAAAAAAATCTAAAGGGTTTAGTTCCTAGAACAGTTATTCGGATATATTTTGAAAAAAGTACCATTTTCGATTGTTCATTTTTATTAAAATTTCCGGTCGAAAACACAATCACTTTTAGTTTTGCTTATTTATTTGGTCATTTTTTGTACAAACAATTTCAGTTAAATTTGCAGTTTCTTTTTACACTTAATTCATTACAACCTTACATTTCTATAGTTTTAGTTTCTTTACTCTAAGCATATATTTTGATTAATTGTTCAACTTTGATAACGGCTGAATCGTAAATTTTTTTTGGCACATTTCATTTCGTTTCGTTTTCGAAAAACGTTCTTAGGTTTTTCGTTTCAATTAGCTTTTTCACAATTAAACATTTTATTTCTACGGTTTTTCTCTAAGCTATCTATTTTTTTTTCGATAAAACTACTTAAAACAAAAAAATGGATGAACTCGAATCAGAATTTATATCGAAGGAAGAAGCAGCTTACAGAATACGCGAATACAATCGAAAGATGATTGAGGCATTCGAACGAGAGAAAGAGAAATGGAGGAAAATCATAGAGGAGCGAGACGAAATCATTGCTCATCTATCTACTAAAAGGGTAACGAAGACCGTGCGAAACCGACGTGTTCCGGAACCGGATTTGTACACCTCCTCAAGGGACTACCAGCCAACAAGCACGTCGGAATCTCCAGAGCGATATCCAACCAGAGGATGCGTTCCAGATCAGCTGCTCCAACCGCACGAAGACAACCCGGATACACCACCAACGTCAGACGGCTCGGTCCAAGTACGTCGTCCGGACCCACACGTAAGCAAGGCAGGAGAAGAACAGGGCCATACGTCGGAAGATAGGAAACCCTACTCCAACGGAGTTCCTACAGGTTTGCCAGTAGCAGGTTCTCCAGTTGAAATCAACAAAGTACAACACCGAGTTAGGCTTCCAGAACGACCGCCACTCCGTTCAATCCCGAACAACACCTCATCAGGAGCGCGTTCCACTAGACCGGGAGTATCTGAAAAAAGGATGGCAAATCATTATCAGGATTCAAAACTCCATCGAGGAACTAACTCTAGGTCGAACGGCTTAAAATGGCCCAACATAAAATCCTCATCGAAGCTGTTAAAAAGCAAACGGTTACGATTTCCTTGGATAACGGTAAAGGTACATCAGGGAGTGACGTGGAAGGACACAGGACAACGGAGCCAATCTCGAGACGCCGAAATTCGGGCCCCTAATTTGAAGCATCTCAAGAGTTCGTGTCACCAGAAAGTCGCGAAAAAACTTTCCCGTCTAAAATATCGGTCATCTCAATTTTTCGGAAAATTGTTACCGCCAATTAATAACACCTTAACTATTACAGCTATGCTCTTATCAATTAAGAGACCAGATTAAAAAAGAAACACCGATAGGGCACAGGCGAATTTCCGACGGACTCGCGAGAAAGGTGTTAACTATTCGAGCTGAGGGAACCGGAACCCATCTTCCAAACGACAACGTTTAACCGCGGATAACGAAGCGCGCATCTGTAAATAGTTAGTATTAAGTCCTAGTTCCCTAACAATTAATTTAAGTTAGTTTTAAGCTAGATTAATCAGATAAACAACTTACAGTTTCCCTTTAGGCGACTTTTTTGGCCCCATAGACAGGCTGCAGCACCAGTAGGCAAAGACCTCCAAACGTCTCACGAGCAATTGGATTACGGATATTGAGCCAGTCATCCTCCTAGGTCACCGAGGAAGCGCTTTCGAAGAATGCAAGGTTCATCCAAAAACACCCAGGGCAGCAGTTACTTATACGGTCGACAATTTCATCTGGGAGACGGGAGAAGAAATTTAATGCCGGATTTCTAAGTGGACTTACCTGCGACACAAGTTAAGGATGCATGAAGCCAGCAGTTTTTTTTTTCGCCACCCCCACAGGGTGCCTGTCCGGACGGATCATCATCCACGCAGAATGCACGCGCTCATCGGGTCCCGCTGGAAGAAGTAAAGAAACTGACTTACACCCTAGGTCGGAACGGAATAACTCAACCGACGGTCCTTGTTCCAAAAGAAGAGAACGCCAAGTTTCCATGCGTTGACGGCAAATTTGGTCGCAGCACCAGTTCTGGCCAGCAAATGTTCCAGATAGCTGGAAACTCCGGAACCACAGCACGAACAAATCGTCACGCGGCGAGATTTTCCGAGTTTGTTTTGATTTGGTTTGACGTTTTGGGGTTGCGGTTGCCAGTTATGTTTTTTGTATTTGAATGAGTGTCGGAGTTCATAGAGATGGATTCTGGTACAGGAATGTTTGATGAAAGGTTGAATGATATTTTTTTTTTGAGTGAATGAGTTAGTTTAGGTTAAGGTGGTACATCAGATTCTTAATAATAAGAATCTGACTTTAAGGTTTGGCTTCCTGTGAGTAAAAGGATACTTTAAGTTTATCGATACGAACAGGGAGCAAAATCAGCTTATTTCGCAGGGATGTGCGAAGATCCGTAATCTCGCTAGATGCAGGGGAAGGATATTTCGCGCAAACCTCGATACGTGGTGAGTCGTTGGACCATAAACTCCGGAATCGGTGCATCCAGGTGGTGGAGCGAATGGGTCCATACGACGTTTTCATTCCAGCAGTGGTGAAACTTGGAGCTCGAGGTAGAAGATTTTTCAATCCAGCAGTGGTGAAACTGTAGTATTTAAGGTTTTTTTTTTTTTGTGTATGAATGGGGTAGCCACAACCGCAGAACGTCACTCGGATCAAAACAATCAAGGGAAATCTTCGCAACATCGCAAGCAGAGCATGACATCCATTTTTTTCGAGTTCGAAAATAATTTTCCCTTTTTCTGCCATAGTTTTGTTTTGTTTTTTGGTCTGCTTCGTAGTATCATCGCAGTTTTATAGATTTTTTTTTTTTTTTTTGGCTACAGTTAAAATTCCTTTCTTTTTCACCTTAACAAGTAAGCCGTTAATAAGCAATAAGCCTTTTCTTTCTTCGTATTTTTTTTTTGTAAGTTCACATTTCTTTATTTCCTAGTAGTTAGCATTTAATTTTCCGTAATTTTATTTGGATTAGTATTTTTTTTTTGTAGATACTATTTTGATTTTCTTTTTGATTTTTTTTGCCAATTTTTTTTTTTCTTATCCTTTGTAGTTAATATAGTTGTAAATATTTTCCTCTTTCATGATAGAAACATTAAATTTTCTGAGCAATATTTTTTTCACGATTATTTTGCTTCTAAATCACTCTAGTTTCTAGGTTTGAGTTTTCACCTTTTGAACTAATTTTGCGATTTTCGCTGGAGACCGGAGACTCACGTCGTTGATGGTCAGTGGCAGGCCCGTTTAGGAGCTCCTGTAAATAGCGATGAGTTATTTAATTAACGTTGATTCCATATGACCCCGAAAATCAATAAATTAGTTTGAACTGACAAAAACGAACCTACGAAAAATTTGATTGACTTTGAACCTTCGATTCAAGCCAATCAAATTTTTCGTAACTTTAGCGCGGAATGATGTAACGGGTTAATAATGCAATACATTTTGTTTGTAAGACCAATATCAAAAACACATTGATTTGAGATAAACGACTGTAAATATTCATATAATTATATCCTTAATAGTTTTACCAAAATAAATAAGCATAAAATTAAATTATTTCAATTTGAAAACGAAAACATTTCGACATTCATATTTCAAGTGCCACCCTAGACGAACAATCATCAAAACCATTAGCACGCTGTTGAAGGCTTTAGATCAACCAACACACTTCCAACTTTAAACGTGTGGCTTGAGACGCCGTCTTTCGTAGACCACCGACGGCAGACTTTGTTTGCATCAGGTGAATGACCTCCTTCGGGATGCGTTGTGAACCTAAAAGTTTGGGGAAGAAAAAGATAGGTTTCTAATCTCGGATTTGGAAGGGGAAGACAAGGGCTATCCGAGAATTCGCGAGAGAGGATTTAATTGTTTAACTTCGCGATTCGACTAAGTCGGATCGGGTAGTTCCGGTCACGAAGTTAAGCTAATCCAGTAAGCCAGATGACGAAAAGATCTCCCGACCCATTTATTCCCGGTGATTAGCGTAGGCAAGATCGGTTATCTTTCGTCTTGAAAATTAGTTAGACTCGGTAAATTGAACACTTGTGATTTCCTTTTTCAGTACCCTCAGTTAATTTACCTTCTCTCGATTAGCCCACACTAGAGCTAGAAAGCATAGGTAGTGCAGTGCAAATAGTGTTTACGACGTTTGTTCGACCTGAAGGTATGTTGTGGAGGTAATCACGCCAGTGAAATCCCGTGTAAAACGCCGCACTCTTTCATGCCAGATACAACTGCACAACCACCTAGAGGAAGTCGAGACACCACAAGGGTCATCAGCGGCACACGCCCCAGCCGAAGCGAACACCACTATTGGTGACGGCTAGCAGACACCAACACTCTAGCCAGGCAGCGATACACCTTAGTACCACCGCGCCGCGGTCTTCTCGCGACTACGAGAACCGCGGTCATAATTTTCATCGTCGTTGTCAACCGACAGCAGACCACGACGGCTAGCTAGAGTACATCTTCTCTAGCTGCGCCGTAATCGGCCGACCAAAAAGTGTAGCTGAATCACCGCAGTAGAGCTACCACCGTATGACCGTCAACTAGAGGGGTAGGCCAGGAGCGCCGCAGTAGTTCACCGCAGGACAACAAAAGCGGTGAGGTAATGGCTGCCCAAAACCCCACAATTTAATTACCGAAAACGTGAGTACTCCCATATGAAGAACATGTTTCTTCTGCGATCGCTTTTAAAAACGTACGTTTTTCGCCCGCAACTTTTGCACAATTTATGTTGCGCGAGCGCGAGATTTTAACCGCTTCATTGAATCAGCGGGTTATAAAATTGTTTGGACTGGCGAGCCACATAAAAGTAGCCCTATCGTTGAAAAATTGTCATTCGTTCCACACGAAATAGTAACAAGTGGAAATGAACATCGGACGCATCTGTATCGTACAAACCACCTAACATCTCCACCACGAACACCACTAGAAAAGTTTGAGAGAGAAGTAAAAGCTTAGGCCTAACAACACACTACAAATGTAAACAAACACGGAATAAATAAAGTCTGCTTCATTTAATATTGGAACAAATTCTTTTGCTCATTGTGGCGCTCCTAGTGGACGGATTTGGAAACTTTTTTCACCCACGTGTCGGGAAATTCATTACCTTTCACCATGTATTTATGTCATAACACCAAACGATAGCATTTTGTAAACGACCGCCATGGAAGCCGAACGGAGAGATCAAATTGTGCACAGTTTTCTTACGAGTACGAGTACGAGAATTTCTTCGAAACAGCAATGAATAATTTTTTTAATTTTTTTTTATGAAAGACTAAAGAAAATGCTACATTTGTATGAAAAAAAAATTATGAATTCGTTAATAAATGACTGAACTACACGCAATTGTTTGTGTTCTAATATTAAATGAAGCAGACTTTACATCCGTCGAACTTGGTCAGCACTTGGTCGTACAGCTTTCGAGCACGGATTCTGGCCACATTGTTCTGCTTCAGCGTCCGATTTGGCTGTTTGCTGGCTCGGAATGACCTTATTCCTTCCCGGAGACGAATTCGTCGCACCGTACTGTGAGCGGCCTGGAACTTATTGGCCAAATCGCGGTCTGAGGATTGGGATTCCTCTTGACGGCCTTGATGACTTTCCCACGCAGTTTCCGGTCGACAGTTCCACTCCGACGCTTCGAATGCGGCTTCCGAGCCGTCGTCAATGTTTCCTTGTACTGCTTGATAACACGCCATACGGTATTTCTGAGCATTTTAAGCTGTTTAGCTAGCTTCGATGCCGACAACAATGGATTTTCAAGAAAACTGTGCACAATTTGATCTCTCCGTTCGGCTTCCATGGCGGTTGTTTACAAAATGCTATCGTTTGGTGTTATGACATAAATACATGGTGAAAGGTAATGAATTTCCCGACACGTGGGTGAAAAAAGTTTCCAAATCCGTCCACTAGGAGCGCCACAATGAGCAAAAGAATTTGTTCCAATATTAAATGAAGCAGACTTTAGAATGTTTTCGCACAAATGTAAGTCGGCTATGCCCAAGCAACCAAAAGTCGCGTTTTTACTTAACTCCGAACTCCAAAGTTCACATTTGGCTGAAAAAATGTATTACGGGAACCTCAGGTGACTCTTGTCGCGTAAAAGTTACTCAGGAACTTCCATCGCCCTTTGAAAGGTTAAACTATCGATAACGGAGCTTCTAAGCGCTTTTAATGGAACTTCTTTCAAGAAGGTCGATAGCGTTCGCGTTACATTCCAAAACGCACCATTAAGATACTTGAAGGCGTTTTAAAGAACCTATATGGGAAATCTAAGCGACATGTCAAAAATGTTTTTCAAGAAGGTCGATAACGTTCGCGTAACATTCTAAAGCGCACCATTAAGATACTTGAAGGTGTTTTAAAGAACCTATATGGGAATTCTAAGCGACATGTCAAAAATGTTATTCAAGAAGGTCGATAACGTTCGCGTAACATTCTAAAGCGCACCATTAAGATACTTGAAGGTGTTTTAAAGAACCTATATGGGAATTCTAAGCGACATGTCAAAAATGTCTGTCAATTTCTTGTCATGGTATTTTTTTTGTTTATATCTGTACTGATATTTACAAATGGAATTCAAGATTTTTTCGAATTTTTCTTATAAATGTTTAATAAGATATTCGAATAAATTTTTGATGATGCGAATTTTTGTTATGATTCATATTGTGTACTGAAAGTCCTTTGAAAGAAATAAGGTACCTTCTGTTGACCAACCCACTCAATCATCTCAAATGACATTAAGTTTAAATACTTATCATTACAGTGGCAATTAGCTATTGCTGGATTGGTCGAGAGGCTGGTGAGTTTCATTGCAACCTAGAGAGCAGCGGTTCAATTCTCTAGGCGTGTAAGCAGCTTTTGTAATCAAAACAATACAATTAAAATCAATGAGATAGACCATGATAGACCGGCAACCTAGCAATCTGACAAGTGGTTGTCAGAGCAATCTGTCAATTGGATTTTTTTTTCGGCGCGTAGAAGTTTCTTGACATTCTCTTAGGAGCTGAATAGCGTTCTCTACAGCCCCCTAAACGAACTTGAAAGTAGCTTTAAGAACTTAAATTTTGGGCTGATTAGCATTCTCTTCAGACACAAACGAGAGCTGATTAAGCTTCTATGGAACCTTTTTAAGGGAATTCTGGTTGCTTGGGTGATAAGTCTCGAAGGAAACGAGAATCTGAAAATGCGCAATTAATTAAGGTATTGGGAAAAGGGGGTTACAAGTTCTTCCTTTTTTGTTCGCGTTTTTCCATTTTGGAGTTTTTACTGCGGAGACTGGCCGCGAATCCAGTCACGATCATTCCTTTGCTAAACCGGGGTAGAGGGCGGAGTCCTGTACGACGGCTTAAACCCTGGTAGTTTATCTTTGGGCCGAACAACAGCTAACTCCCCTTTCCACGAATTTCTGCAGGGTTTCGTCTCGTCTTCGGGGCGGCCTCAAAAGGGCCGAAGTACGAATCCCTTTTTGGAGACCCTTCCGCTTCTTTCCCAAAATAGGGAATCAACAGGAACTCGCGACCGAGTCTCATCAGCTGGGCAAACTAAGACAGGGTAGGTGGTCTTCCATCCGGAAGTGGCGCTTAAGCCACCCACTTAAAAACGGAAGTGTGTCGGGCCTCTCGTTATAACCACCCGAAAGTGTTGCACCTTCCAAGCTGAAAACGAGCATGAATCGAGTTTCGCACCCACCTTTGTTGGTGTACGTGAAATCGGCAGTGTCAACAGAAAACATCAAGCTGTCAAAAATCCATTACAGCTGGTATTTGTTTTCGTTTGACTTCGAAAATTGAAATGAAATTTACTTTAGTTGATCATTATCTTTTAAATAATATGAAAATTTTAGCATGCATTTATACACTATGTTGAATTGTGAAGATTTCAGATTCATTTTGCTTGGTAGATTCGCCTCTGGCTCTGATGATAACTGTAAATGGCTCTGATGATAACTGCAAATGATGATCTCGCAAATACCTCGAGTACCTATTTCCGTTTTCAGATGACAAAAGAAAAATTTTTGGAAGTCAAATTGGCGAACTCAGATCGCGGAAATCGGGGGAGAAAATTTTGCTAACAGACCGAAACGAAATTCAAGCTCCCAATGCGGGGGTAGTCTCGAACTACCGTTTTTGAAGGGCAACGGGTGGGAATCCGGGACTTGGCGCAACCGAGCATCGTCACCCTAAGGCACAGCTCGAAGCAGAGTAGCTTCGATGCAGCTGAACGCTTCTTGCTGTGGAGACCAACTTATAGGACCCTCCCGAACAAGAAAACTTTTAGATTTGGGCGATTCCACCAGATCTTTGGGTTGGCCTTTTTGCACTCGGATTTGCTGTTCTTTTTCGGCATCGCCTGGAACTGATTGCAGCAAGCCTTCTGGGCACATTTCTTCTTGGAAGCGTTGTTTGCTTTGGAACGTGCCATCCAGGTGAAATTCTCCGCCTCTGTTGGAAACGGCACTGGTATTGAATCCGGAACAAGTTTCCGTTCTTCGGGATAATAAAGAGAAAAAAACAGCTCGAACGCAATTTATACGGTATAGAAATAAACCAACCAGCTGATATTTGTTTACATCGAGAAGCATGTGCTGTCAAAATTCATGATAGTATTGGTGAGAGCGCAAGCAACACCGAATATTTTCAGAGTGTTCCACCGTCACTTTATGGTGCACTACCAGTGGACTACTCATCCTGAAAACGAGCATGAAAACAGCAAAAAGTGCACTACCGGTAGTGCCCCGGTGCACCACCACATTCCTAACAGCACTGAAATATGATATTGACAACTAAAAAATGTAAATTCTCAACAGCACTGAATGTGTAATAAACTATTTCACATGACCCGGAACGCGGTTTTGTAATGTAAATCAAAGTTGTTGAATTTGTTTTTTGTCACAGACAAATCTGGACTGCTGGCATCCCAGCTGCCAATATGTGTTTACATTTGAGTCGCTCGTTCGAATTTTGTGTTTTCGGATGAGTCGATTCCATGCAAGGGGCTGAAGGAAACAAAAATTCCCGTACCAAGTTTTCAGTCAAGAAACCCGCAGGAAGAAGAAAAATGAAACGAGTGAAACACGTATAGGGGCAACATGGCGTCCTCATTGAAAAAATTTCAACGAGGCATTTTTTTAATAATTCTTAAAATTTTATCTGCGGCTCGGGAATGTCAATCAAAGGGATCTTTGGTAACATTAATAAATTATGGTTGGGCACAAAATGCAGAATTTTCAGCATAATCATTGTTAAAATCGATTCTAAATCTGCAGTATGACAACAACAGATGTGTTTGGCAACCAAAATGTTACCCTATTTCGAGTCTGTTATGGGGTGAAGTGTTTAATTTCGGGAACCACACTGACGTTCTGGTTCCAAAAATTTGGTACGGTTCGTTTGTATGCGATTTGACAGCTGGTTCAGTCCTCTGATTCCATGGATCGGGATGCATCGGGAGCTTGGCGAGTGCAAGAAATGGTGCAAAATATAAAAAAACAACAATAATCATGCCCAGCTAGAACTAAATTGTGTGGACCACTCAGACAACGATTTCGGGCTTGGAGTGTCGACGGTGGGAAGTGCTCGGACAGAACCCGTACAGTTCAACCGCCAGAAGCTTCGCGAAAATTCGCGTTGGATGCTAGACCCTCATACCTAGCCGGTCATTTCTGCTAAGGTATGTAAAAAAACCATCCAATTGTAGGATAATTCCACTTCTTTATAGATGGAAATTCATATTCCAGGTTACTTGGAACGCGAAACTTCCAGAGAATCAAGATCTTTTTTCGGGGTTCCTAAATAATTCCGAAGACATCCCGGCGTATTTGCATTCAACGGAACCATGTCCAGCCCCTGCCAGTACAAAATCCCAAATGGTACAAATGGTAAGTGCTCGCAGCTACCGCTTCCGCCAGAAATGTCGGCGAACATGTCGGCTATTTTTTTTGAAGAAAATGATATGTTAATCAACATTGTCGCACCAATTTTGCATTTATCATTTTTAAAAATAAATGTAAACAAAGTTCAATAAAACCATGGAGAAAAAGAATATAAAATTTCTTATTCTAAACGAAAAGCCGCCACAAAAAAAATCTGTAAAATTACATCACATATGATGCGACCGAGAAGAAGCGTCGTAAGTGTTGGAATTTTCCATGCGAGTTTAATTTTACACGTTTTTGAAATTTACAGACGTGTAATATTCAACTCGCACTGAACATTCCGTCATATATGATGCTTCTTTTTATTTACATCATATGTGATGTAATTTTCCAGATTTTTTTGGTAGTGTGTAGAGTTCAAACTGTAGGAAATATGAATGTAACTACACAGAAAAAAAATCTGAATCCTTAAAAGCACTGAAATTGAAAACCCTTAATATTACATGACATATAACGCGATTTCACACTGTAAATTTCCGTCACATATGATGCTTCTTTTTATTTACATCATATGTGATGTAATTCTACAGATTGTTTCGTAGTGCGAAATATTACATGTCACAGAAAATTACATGTCACAGAAAATTGCAAAAACTGAATCCTTAACAACTCTGAAGATTGAAGAATTGAATCTTACATGACACGGAACACGATTTTCTATTGTAAATTAGAAATGATTGAATCCTTGACAGCACTTAAAATGAAAAAAACAAACACGATAGCAAGTCGTAAGTTTTTTGACCTGTCGGATGTTTGCGCTGCCGTGTTGTTTGATTGTGCGTTCATTGTGGAATGGTAATTTTTTAGAATAAGTGGTTAGATAAAGCTAAATATGCTTCAAACAATTTGTTTTCAATCTAACAGATTCGCAAAGTCCGTTCCGGGAAAGACTCCGCCAGATGGAAATGGTGACGATCGTAGCCATGGTTGGCAAAAGTGGCAGATAAAAAAGTGGCAAAAGTGGCAGGCAATTTCAAATGTCGGGCCAGGTATTGTGGAGGTTAAAAAAATTTCCAAGGGTTAAAAACGTTGGGACCAGCAATAAACTTTTACCAAAGAGAAGTTTGTTGAAAGAAACACTATTTGTACTGAGTTGTGATGTGAAAAAACTGTAAAAAATTAGGTTTAAAATAAATATAATCTGGTATGTACAAAAAGATTGTTTTTTTTTATTGAGAGATCTTCTTTGAATCATATTACTAGAAAGTAAACAAGCAAAAAAATCCAATTGGAACGTTCTTTTAATTCAGTGGTGTAAACATTACATCACTTTTAAATTACACGTCTGCAAATTTTACAGGCGTGTAATATCCAACTTGCACTGAAAATTCCGTCATATATGATGCTTCTTTTTATTTACATCATATGTGATGTAATTTTACAAATTTTTTTGGTAGTGTGTACTTAAAAAATGACATTTGTAATAAAATTTGATAAAAATACAAATATTTTACATTTTGATAATCAAATTTATTTATATTACTATTAATTACCAACCATACCACGAATCGTCCCGCCTAGATGATTTTTTGTCTTTTTATTATTGTTTAAAGATACGTTCTATCGCCATCATTTTCATAGAAGATCATAAAGTAAAGATTAAACGTATCATACAGCCCGGGTCACGGCCGTTTTGGAAAAGAAAAAAGCCAAAAAAATGAATCGTTTATTTACTTAACAACCCGTTCCCTGTATCGTTATTTGTGTCTAAACGATTCCATTTCACGAAAAAACGATCAGTATAATCGTTCTTTAATAATCCAAAACTATTAAGGGAATGTTTTGGGTGTCTTGGGAAGAAGATAATGGGGATCGTTATCGTATGATACTGCTCCATGCGGGAGGAGCTCTACTTAACACAAAAACCGTTTTTAGCTTTTCAGTTTTCGTAAGTGTTATGTCTGGACACTTCCAGAATGAAACTAGTTTATACTGTAAACTATTACACTCAGGCAAATTCTTATTACAATTTTCATAAGATGCATCTTATGAACCGCTATTTAGAGTGTAAAATTGTTTTTCATAAGAGTCTTATGAAATTCTTTCAATTCTCATACGAAGTTCTTATGAACAATAGAAGAAACGGCATTGTGAAAAAATGATGAACACATTCATTCCATCAGTCATGCATTTCGTAGTCGTCAGAATCACTCGACCATTTGTAAAGTTACTGCTTTTACTGAATACTTTTATGTGATTTTATTCTTCTAAATGGTAAGTTTGAGTTGAAATTTATTTTTAGTTGAAAATATTTGTAAGCTAAATGGGAAAATTTTATGTTTTATTAACTTTTCAGCTTGGTTACCGGCAAAAAGCGCGAAGTCGAAGGTCCGAGGCGCAATACAACTTTTTTATGGAACCGGGTGTTAAAAGGCAGCTGATTGTCACCATAATACCATAATGTTTTTTCATACGAATGAAGCAGAAAATAAAATAAAACGAAAAATAATCTTGAATTATTTTAATTTTATGCGACATTTCTTTTCCTATAAGAGTATCTTATGAAAAGCAACAAACCCTCATTGAAACCGGTGTTCATCCTTTGAGTTCATTCCATCATAAGACAATCTTATGAATTTCATTGTTTTTTCTTATGGCGCCACTTCATAAGAGAATCTTATGGCCTACATAATAGGATTTTTCTGAGTGTAGTTGTTACTTTATTGAGAACAAAACTTAGACTAACTTATGTGCTGACAATTTCATCGTTTTTATAATGCGCAAGCTAGTAACCGATTGCTGTGATCAAACATAAATGGAAATTCAAATATGTTATGATTGCTTTGATCTAACATCTCCCCCCTTAAGGCATCCAGTACGGCTCGAATTTCGATGGCAAACGTCGTTCCCTTACGGGAGGTGCAATCGGAAGTGGCACTGGATCTGGCTGAGGTGGATCGTCGTTTCTGCTGTTGTCACCCGAATAGTACTCTGAATCGCCAGAGTCCATGTCTCCGTTGAGTGCTGGATTCGGTCCTACTGAAGAAACGGCTGGAGATGGCAATTTGGTTGGAATGGTCAATCCGAAATCATCAAAGAAAATGGAAAGTGGTGTTGGTGGATTTTCGAGATTGCATTCTGTTGTTCGTGTCTTGAGTTGGTTGATGTGGGAACGGATCAGACGATGTCGCTTTTGCAGGAACACGTTGTAGTTGACCTTTCCTACTTTCTCGATTACGGTTGCTGGTTCCCACTTCCAGGAGTTCGCTTGATGGACCTTGACGTAAACTAAGTCGCCTTGCTGAAATCTTTTGTGGACTGCACCGTACTTCTTGTTGATAGCATCGTCGTTCTTCCGCATTTTCCTTGGTTGAATCAGCTTATCGACCGGCTTCGCTTTGACTTGATTGCAAACCGAATCGATGGGAACTGACCAAAGTCCGAATTTTTCAATCCAGTCGATGCCAAATAGATTGAGATTCGGAGAAACTGTGACGTAGCATCTGGCATGGCAGGTTTTGTTGTTGACGCTCGTCTTGCACTGGAACTCACCTATCAGCTTAAGTGGTTTTCCCGACGCGTTGATGGCTTGAATTGATGGTTCCTTGAGAGTAGGCTTACCCAAGGTTTTCCATGTTTGCTTGGAGATTACCGTGATGTCACTTGCTGTGTCCAGTTGAAGATTGGTTCCGATGCCGTTGATATTCGCCGGAACAAACTTCCGCTTGTTGGGACGCTGAGTGATGTGGTTCACGATGTACACAACATTGGATTTGGCCTTTGGAGATTCCGTTGGTTTCTTTCCCCCGCCTGTAGGTTTGGATTTCGAGAGACAGCCACAGTATCCTTCCTTGTGGCCGACACGGTTGCATTGTTTGCACAAATGATTCGAAAAAGTGCAATTCCGAACATAATGCATCTGACCGCATTGCCAACAAGGAGTGCGTGGCAATTTATTTTCCGTCTTTGAAGATGGCTGCTGCTGGTGAAAATGTTGTCCCTTCTTCTCATGTACAGCGTGCACTGATGGTCTCGAGCTTGACTGGCGCTCGATCATGGTGGTGTCCGCTTTGAGATTAACGAGCCGTTGATATTCGTCAATCAAAGTTTGGAGATTAACGGGAACCTCTGCGGTTTCGTTCTCGATTCGGGCAAGTAATCTGGTTCGGATGTCGGCGTAGCAATGCGATTTGAGACCGCAAATGAAAACCAGACACTTGAATTGGTCAATCTTGACATTTTTGAAGTCAAAATCTTCACAGGCACGGTTGACCTTCCCTCCGTAGCTAATGATGTCCTCTGCGTCTGACTTGACGAGCTGCAGACATTGGTAGCGCTTGTTGAAGATTGAGGTCTGCGTTCCGAAGATTTTCTGAAGGATTTCGACGGTGTCTTCAAAATTGACATCTCGGGGAAGCTCTGGCAGGATATAGTTGCCGTACTGAGTGTGCGATGGTGTGTCCAACTTCCTCAGCAGCAATCGAACTTTGGCAGCATCGTCTAAGTTCTTGGCGTCTGATTCGAAGAGATCCGCATACCGGCTGTACCACTTGTCGAAAGTGATTCCATTTTCCGGGTCGAAGGAAAACTCGCTGATGTTCGTTGCCAAGGCTTCCAGAGTTTGCTCTGGGCTGCTAGGTGGTGGGGTTGGCTGGGCTAGCTTCTGGAGGAGTGCCGCCATCTGGAGTATTGCTTCCCGAATATCTGCCATCGCTTCAGGTTCTTAAATCCTCGTCGCCAATTTGTTATGTCTGGACACTTCCAGAATGAAACTAGTTTATACTGTAAACTATTAGTTGTTACTTTATTGAGAACAAAACTTAGACTAACTTATGTGCTGACAATTTCATCGTTTTTATAATGCGCAAGCTAGTAACCGATTGCTGTGATCAAACATAAATGGAAATTCAAATATGTTATGATTGCTTTGATCTAACAGTAAGATTTATAATGCAGTTTGAGCAAAGGATCTAAAAAATTTAGAACCATAAAATGACATTATCCTCACACAGATTGTCTTTTACACCCTTTACTCCACAACAAAGCAAACGGTCTAGATGCAAAACATTAAAAGGGGAAAAATGCGGAAAGCTATTCACTCACTACTGTAGCGAGAACCATAAGCCTTTGTCAAAAAATAGGGAAAATTTTATCTCCATCTCACTCACACATATGAGACATACAGTACAAAACAAAGGATGTAAAAAACAATTAGATGAATTTCATACTCCAGCTAGGGTCTATAAACAATTGCGAGCTATTTTTCCATGATAATAACGTCGTATCGATAAAAACATATTTAGAATGATCCTACGCATCGTTTTGACCATATAGACTTGGAAGATTCCTCGTGAATTTTAATTAGCGATTAATGGAAGATTGCAAAATTTTCAAACGGGGTTTTCTCTAAACGTCATAAATGAACATAGACCCTTTTCACGTGTTGGTGCTGAAATATGAATTTGAAATGAAAATAAAAACAACTGAAAACAATAATTCAAACCGTGAAATTTCACGGTCCCGGAATTATGATAAATTGTAAATTAACATTGATGTTCACGATCGTTGAACCATTGAAATTCAAGAGAAAACAATGAAATTCACAGTTTCTTTGAAAAAAGTGGAAGCTGAAATAACCATTCACTTCATAGTTTTGCGATTTGAAATGTATGGACAAAAGTTGATTTTTTCATTGTTAAGTTGCTTAACAACCCCCTTTTTTCATGGTAAATTTTGCTAGAACCATAAATTTCACTGTTTAAAAATATGAATTTTAAAGTCCTTTCATGGTTTCATGTACCATGATTCGTATAGTTTCAACCATAAAATTTATGGTCGCGTGAAAATGAAATTCATGGTCTTTTCACAATGTTTTTCTATTCGGGCTATAAGAGTAAAAAGGCCCACCTACAGAAGGTTCTGAAGTTCCCGTCCTAAGTATCCTATACAACAATATAGACTCAAAAGGGTTTTGCTCAAGGCTGGTTTAAGATAATCAGATCGTTTTGCACTGAACAAAAAAATCGTGATTTATTTTTACCGAAAAAAGGTTTTGAAATTGCATTTTTTAAAATAAAATAATCTAATCGTTTTTTTTTTAACCAAGACTTAAAAATTACCTATATTATAATTATTAGGTATAAACATTATAATCATTTCTCTCAGCTACGTTATGAATAAAGT
This sequence comes from Uranotaenia lowii, assembly GCF_029784155.1. NCBI lineage: Eukaryota > Metazoa > Arthropoda > Insecta > Diptera > Culicidae > Uranotaenia > Uranotaenia lowii. The sequence goes on along the minus strand of NC_073691.1, from coordinate 108,102,808 downwards.
TGTTGCGCTTTTAATTTTATCGATTACTTCTTCAAAAAACTGATGAATTAACCGCGCGCCCCTAAAATTTGAGAAATAGTAAGGTTTAGGGTAAGTGAGCCCTATTTTGACATGGTCCTTTTCTTGGCATGCCAACATATCTTTTCATGTTTTTCAGGTCCAAATTGAGCTTAAAAAATTTTGAATATATTTTCATTGCGAAGAGAATAATTTGTTTCAAATCTGTGCATACCGAATTTTTTGATTGTTTGTACTTTAATAAAGAAGTTATTTTTTTTTCAATCTGCATCCGAGGAAATTATGTTGGAAACCACCGTATGAAAATCAGATGAACTCACCTTTCTAGTGCAACTGTTAAATTCACATGCGCTTTCAAACGCGGACATTCATTTGAAAAATTTGCAATAAATACTCATGCTTACAGTTAAACTCGGCAAAAAATCAAAAAATACTAGAAAGTCTAAAGAGTGAATATTTATTTAGGTTTTGAATAAAAATTGAAAACTAATTTTGTTCCTTTTCTTGGCATGCAACTTCAATCGAAATACACCACCAGTGTTGGAAGCTAGAAAAAATACATGCTCATTAAAGAGGTATTTTTGGGCTGATGTTTTCCCTAAAACTTTATTTAGAACTACACACAAATGTTTTCATACTAATTGGGTTGTGTGATAAGACCGTTGCTATCAACTTAAGCTTCGGAATAAGTTGGAGAACATAAGTAATTCGACTAACTAAAAGTCATATACAAGCATTTTAAATGCAAAAATCGCTATTTGGGAACCATGAATCGAAGGTACATTGGTATGCGTGCGAACAGCATTTGCATTGCAGCGCAGACACCAGCAGCGTTGCCAGATTGAAAACTGCTCAAGTCCGTAGATTTTACGGAAATCGAAAAATGTACTGATTTCGACCAAATGAAACTTGATGACCTTTTTTTTTTTTTTTGGTCGTCAGGTAGAATTTTCATTTAACGCAGAATTCCTTGAATTTTTTCGATAATCCGTAGAAAATCCGTAGGAAATGGTGAAAATCCGTAGATCTCGAGCATCGATCCGTAGCTCCGTAGAAATGTTGAAAATCCGTAGAACTACGGAGAAATCCGTAGATCTGGCAAGGCTGGACACCAGATACCCAGACTGATCAGTGGCGCTTGAATCCATACAACTACAAGTCGCCCAGAATCATACGTCATCTGTCGGGGCATCGTGAAACTACTGTGCTCCATCAAGAAAAAAAATTACACTTGATAATTAACAAGCCAAATGAAAACCGTCTTGATTGAATCACCTATTAGTATTTGACTTCTTTCTCAAATATTTTCACTATCGTTTTTGTCTTCAATGTTAATTGTTTACTTTAATTTACTGTATCATAATAAGAGATGAATGGTATACAAACAATGACTGTTGATCAATTGAGATGAAAAACCCAACGTTATAGCGGTCCTTAGTTCAGAGCCAATTAATTTTGAGCTTCAGTTTTGATTTCAAAATTTATTTATCCGGCTGACTAACAGTATGAAAATTATAATGTCTGTTATAAATAATTAATTGAGTTCGGAATTGTTCGTCTTAATCTGAAAGGTTGACTGCGACCAAAAAGAAAAACTATATATAACTCCTTGAAAAACTTGAATTCTAATTTATCTTAACTGTTTCTTGGCTCGTACCTAGGTTTGAGAAGTGAAATAAGTTATTGACATATATTGAATAATATTTAAATGTGCTGAATGTATTGATGAGATCTTTAATCCTATTTGACGATGGAAGTGTTCGTGATATAATGCTGCTAGTTTCACTAAAACTTATAATTTTTTAGAAAAATAACCTCAAAAACGACCGTGTTTGTCGACCGGGTATTTTCCCTGCTCAAATGTGTGTGAGAAATAACAAAAAAAACAACTGTAATGACCATTTCGCGTGAGCTTTCATTACGTTGTATGAAACATCTTCAAAATTCACAGAAAATTGCTTCAAAAGATCAAAACAACTTTAAAATTTGTATTTCACATATGTTGTCCAGGCTACAAATATTCTAAATGGAAAGAAGTTGCTACTAGTTTAAGTCAATTTTTGTTTTTTTTTCGTAATAAAACTGTTTGTTTACATTTTGTTTCATACGACGTAATGAAAGCTCACGCGAGATTTTGGCATAATTCTGGACTGGACTGGAAAATTAACCTTAAAAGCGATCATGTTTTTAGACTTTTTTCCCCATCTTCATCCGTACACGAGAGCAAGTGCGCGTGAGAAATGTCAACTTAAAAATCTTTTATTCAAAAAAAATTATTGAAAAACTGCACTAAATTTGGAATATTTCAAAATGTGTGTTTCAAATCCATTTCTCTTTGCTTCCGAAATTTTTTCACCTTTGACATTCAACCAAATTCTTTGATTCAAAGTTTTATTAAAACCATATTTCGAAAGTAATTAGTATACTAAATGAATCCATTCTTCAAAAAGCTTTTGAATAAGGGTCCCCGAATACGAAAATATTGTATCACAACTGTTCCTGTTGTAGTTATGAAACTATTAGAAACACCGTAAAAAAACGTTTAGAAAATGTTATCTGAAACCATAAAAAACATTGCACTTATCTTGAATTCCAAAACGACGGTCTGTTGAATATGGCGTTAAGTTATGTTACTGTTTAAAACTATTAAAACCTCTATATGGAGACACTGTTCTAGGAACAGTTAGGGTATGGTTTATAGAACGCTTATGAATAACGTTTTCAGCGCATTGAACTGTTTCTAGAATGAACATGTGTATGCATATTTTAAACGATTTATCAAACCGTTAATCGAACTGTTAAGGAAATCGGAATAATTATTGTACGAATCGTTTGTACTGAGATTACTGTTTTATTTATAGTGCCTTAATAACGTAATCATTTAAAAACTATTAGATTATATCGTTAAACTGCTAATAGACGATAACCTCAAAACCTTTTTAACGCTAAAGAATGATGTTTACCAATCATCAAACTATTTGTAGTACGTCTAAAAACGCTTTATAGTTCCGTATTTGTATGATTCTGTTTGTTCCCCATAAAATTAAACCCCTAATTAACTATTTAATGGATTTTCGGATAAAATATTTCTTGATACAAATTTATCGATAACATTGTTTTATTATTGTTCGCTTTTGTTCTAATTCATTGAATTACATTGTGGTTACTTTAAGAAGTTAAAACTAAACTCACAAATCACTTCAAAATTTCATATTAAAGTCAATCAAGTAGGCTTACAACCTATAAGAGTTCAATTTAATTACCATCCAGTGGTCGACGAACCTTCCGTAAATTCGAAATTTTGTTGGCAATATATTTTTTTATTGTTGCCATTTGCGACGCTTTTCTAATTTTCAGAATATTGTATGAGCCTACCTGCATCGCTGTTCGTTCAGCTACCTTATCTGTAAAAAAATAATAATCAAAACAAATTCTGAGTTTTGTTTTTACAAAATTTACCACATATGAACTCTAGCACCGAACTTGGGATTTTTTCTCCCGCTGGGTACTTTAATGATCCATCTGGGTTTTTAATTTTTAAGAAACGATGAGAGGGCAAACCCGAAACACTCATCTGTCTCAATCGTTCTGCGCTCAAAATATGGATAGCAATCAAGCTGGCAAAAATACTATCCGTTGTAGCCCTTTGATGATAATTTTCGATATCGACACTCGAAATATCGAATTTGTCGTTCTCTGTGAACTTCACCTGCAAATAAATGTACGTGATCAATTCGGTGTTCAATTTAAATGATTGTATACTGTTTGGCATAATGGTCGTATGCGATTCGCTTAACGGTGGTTTGACATACTGGCTGTTTGACATAATAGTCGTTGAGCATTATGGTCATTGGGCATATAATTGAAGGATGATGCATTCAATGGTTGTATCTTTTAATCATGGTTATCGCGAATAAAATCACAATTACAATTAAAAAGTTTTGAATGAAAGTAGAAAAGTAGGCTTATCAAACATATTGACGTTTACTTTTTATGTTTTAGCCATTTGGTATGAAGGTCATTTCGCATAAAGGTCATTTGGCATAAAAGCCATTTGACAAAAAGCCATTTTGCATAATTTCTTTTTTCGTGTGATCACGTTGAGATTCACTTTTCGGAAAACGTTGCATGTCTTCTTTTCTTAAGTTTTGCAGCATTGCCGCAAACATCGAGGATGCAGGGGGTGAGGCGGCCCAAAGCCGCCGAGGCACCCCAATCCGAGGTGGCCGCCGACCCGCCGTCGGAAGCGGCGGCCTTATTGCATTGGTCTAGGTCTACTGGGGCCTCCTAGGTTTACGTGAAAGCTAGGGGTGATCCCTAGCGCGATAGCGCGAAGGACAATATTTAATAAAAGTTCGAACGCGCAGCGTGAGGAGGCTGGTGTTGACTTTTGTAGAACCGCAATAAGTGAGGCGTTTAGACCTAAGCTTGAACCACCTCCTCACGCTACGCGTTCGAACCTTTATTAAATATTGTCCTTCGCGCTATCGCGCTAGGGATCACCCCTAGCTTTCACGTAAACATAGGAGGCCCCAGTAGACCTAGACCAATGTAATAAAACCGCCGCTTCCGGCGGCGGGTCGGCGGCCACCTCGGATTGGGGAGCCTCGGCGGCTTTGGGCCGCCTCACCCCCTGCATCCTCGATGTTTGCGGCAACGGCGCAAAATTTGAAAAAAAAAAGGTAAGTTTATTTAAACAGTCATCACTCGGTAAGCTGAAATTATGCCAAATGGCTTTTATGCCAAATGGCCTTTATGCCAAATGTCATACTCCCCATTGATTATGTGCATTACTTCAGTTGAATGAAATGCAATATTTTGTGCCAGACGACAATCATGCCAAATGACCATTATGCTAAGCGAACATTATGCCAAACTAATTTATACCAAACGATCATCATGCCAAACGACAATTCTGCTGAGATGATAATATACTAAACATTTAACTATAATTTAATATTTCTTTTTTCGCAATTTCTATTTTCAGATGATATCAAAAGTATTTTTTCAATAAAAACATTACCTGGGAAATATTTCGGCGTTCTTTAAGATTCCGGAGTTCCTTGGAGATGGTCAGTGCGTATTCGTCTGTTTCCATTTTTTCCTTTTGTATTCGAACGACTTTTCTCTTTAATTTCGCTATCCGTTTTTTTAGTTTCGAATGTTTCGCTTCAAGTTGTAAGTATTCGTTTTTCCAATCAAGATCAGTGGTGTTTGCATCGTCCTGCATTACTGTGCCTGAACTCAAATGATCAACCATTATTATCCTTGCTGGAGTAATCTGGCTAACCACGAGTTCATCAGCTTTGTCCGAAATTGTTCGGACAGGTTCAATTGATGGTAATAAGCTTTCCTCTTTCAACCACTCGGTGTCTTCGAACATTATTTCAGATGAGATCTGTGCGTCTAAAAGTGCATCTGAATTCACACATACCATCGGTGGCGTTGCTGCTTTTGACACTTTGATCGGTTCGGAAGATGTGCTTTTTTGCGAAAGCTCTAGCAGCGGATCTCTTGAAAAAGCTCCTGAAGAATTGCTAGATAAACCGCAAGCCGAAACATAAGCTATTCCGGCTGGGCTCATTTCCACGCCCTTTGCGAGCAATCGCCTTTGTAAAATAACTTGCAGGTTATTTTCATCTGCATCGTCATTCCGTCGTAGTTTTGTAGCTAAACCAAAACAATATAAAAATAAAGTAAGATAACATATACATGTTTGTTTGTTTATTTGCATGCATGCATTATAACATTATTTAAAACAATTCAATTCACACTTCCGACACACGTCGGTAAATGTTAGTGTGTTCTCCCGATGCTCCGGAAAGATTTTCAAAGTTATGAAGCTTGAAAGCAGCTCAATATTAGTTTGTTTACTCACGGGTTTGATGATTAAAGCCTAGTCCACACTAGGCAACTTGGACTGCGATTTCGGTTGCTGAGACTTGTTTATGTTTACATTTGATGAGATTGTCGTCTCAAGTCTCCCGACAAGTATGGGAGACAAGATGTAAACATAAACAAGTCTCAGTAACCGGAATCGCACTTCAAGTTGCCGAGT
>NC_073691.1:107164232-107191732 GCF_029784155.1 Uranotaenia lowii | reverse complement strand
CATTGCTCCGTTGACTAGGAGAACAAGATCTCCTGTTTTCAAAGAACGAGAATTTTCGAACCACTTTGGTTGACGACGAATCACCGGAAGGTACTCCGAAAGCCATCGTTTCCAAAAAATGTCTAACTGTTTTTGTATCAGTTCCCACGATTGACCCAAGCAATGACGGCGAATTTCGAAGTCGACAGGTCCATGGGAATCTTTCTTCTGAGATGAAATCTTTTCTCCATTGGAGCTGAGGAGCAAGAAATGATTGGGGGTCAGAGCCTCAGCCTGTTCTGATGCCAACGGAAGATATGTTAAAGGTCTAGCATTTACTATTCTTTCTGCCTCCACTATTAATGTTTGCAACCCTTCGTCGTCCAACTTTCCCTCGGCGTAAGCATCATTCATAGCTGCTTTAACTGATTGCACTAACCGCTCCCATGCCCCTCCCATATGGGGGGCTCCTGGAGGCATGAATGTCCACTTCGTTGCACTGGACGTAAAGGTTTCTGACAGCGCTCGTTCTACTTGGACCCGCAATACTCGTTCGGCGCCTACGAAGTTGGTACCATTATCGCTAAAGAACTCCGCTGGTGGTCCTCGTCGGCCCACAAAGCGTCGAACGCAGGAGATACAAGATGCTGTTGTCAAAGAATATGCTATCTCTAGGTGTATTGCACGTGTAGTTAAGCACGTGAAAAGTGCCACCCATCGTTTCACCGTGGACCTACCAACCTTCACCGACAGTGGACCGAAATAGTCAACTCCGGTATAGGTGAAAGCTCGTTCGTGATGCGCCAGGCGAGCGTATGGAAGTTTGGCCATAAAGGGTATGATAGGGCGTGTTTTTCGTAATTTACATAGCTGGCAGTTCTTGCTTACTTGTTTTACTACCGCACGTAGATTTGGAATTTCGAATAGCTGACGGATTTCATTCACAACGGTTTCTGAGTTTCCATGGCGGAACATTTGATGGTACCTATCGACTAGAAGCACGGTTACTCGATGGTTTTTGGGCAGAATAATAGGAAATTTGGTTCCGTAAGCCACTTCCTTAACTGCTCCGATTCTTCCTCTATGTCTGAGAAGGCCTTTCTCATCTACCATCGGAGTGAGTTGATATATGTCGCTTTTCTTATTTACGCTGGCGTGGTTGTCATTTTCTAGCATTGTCAGCTCTTCGGGATATGTTTCTTTCTGAACAATTTTAAATATCTCTTCTTCGGCTGCGAGAAGCTCAGATTGTTGAAGCTGTCCCGACAACGTTAGAGCTTTTGTTTTAAAGTTTACCAAGTATCTTAGAACATAGGCTATTGTACGTTGGAGTTTAACCCAAGACGAGAAAACTGAAAAGTTCACGATAGGTTCTACGGAGGTATGGAACAGAATTGTTGCACGCTTTTCGTCGTTCGGTTCGTTTAGCTTTCCCTCTAGTTTTGGCCAATTATCTTCGGATTGTAAGAGAAAGCTGGGGCCTGAGAACCACTGACTGTTCGAATTGAAATACGGACCTGCTCCCCACTTCGTCGCTTCGTCGGCGGGATTTAGTTTTGTTGGAACCCAGCGCCAGTCTTCCACGGTTGTGTGTTCCAAAATTTCCACTACGCGGTTGGAGACAAAGGGCTTGAAGTTGCGAGGATCGCCGTTTATCCATGCCAGTGCCGTTTTCGAGTCTGTTCACATAATCGGACGTGCGGTGACCATATCATGATTTTGTCGAACAAATACCATCTGTCGTACTCCTAATATACAAGCCTGCAATTCAAGCTTCGGAATAGACCAAGGCTTGAGGGGAGCTACTTTAGCTTTTGCTGAGATAAGGGAACACTGAGGTTGTCCAGCTTCGTTAAATATTCTCATGTAGACAGCGCAGGCGTATGCCACTTCACTGGCATCAACAAAAACATGAATCTCAGTGTGTTTATACATGTTTTTGGTTGCATTTTAAAAATAGCATCTAGGGATCCGAATTTCGGCGATGAATTCGATCATTCTAATCCACTCAATCCACCTCTCGTGCACTCTATCAATTACTTGTTCGTCCCAAGAGGTTCCAATACGCCACAATTCTTGGATGAGAATCTTACCATGAATTAAAAAGGGAGCCAGCAACCCTAACGGATCAAACAGGGTCATCACAGTGCGCAGTATTTGACGTTTTGTTGGTTTAGATTTGGTTTCAATTAAGTTCATCACTTCCTGTCCCATCTGCGTTGAGAAGCTCATCATGTCGTCTGCCGGCGACCACAGCAATCCTAAGACGCGTTCGGTTTTCCCTCCTTCTATTACGCTTAAGTTTTTATCCATGTAGTTCTGTTCCACACCGAGTTTTTCTAGTACTAGTCGGCTGTTCGAGCGCCAATTATGGAGTTCAAATCCTGCTTTACTGTGGATGAATCTTACATCACAGGCAACTTGAGCTGCTTCTTCCTGTTCACTGTAACTGGCTAGGAAGTCGTCAACATAGTGGTGTTTAATGATAACTTTTGTAGCTTGGGGATATTGTTCGGAATACATTTCAGCGTTTTTGTTTTTTACGAACTGTGCCGAAGCAGGGGAACAGGTGCTACCAAAGGTAGCGACGTCCATTAGGTACACGGTGGGTTTGTCTGTTGGTTTAGAGCGCCATAAAAAGCGTTGTGAGTTCTTGTCAGCTTCACGTATGCGTATCTGATGGAACATTTCCTTAATGTCAGAGGTAACAGCAACTTGGTACATTCGGAAACCGAACAAAACCCCGGGGAGAGATGCTAGTACGTCCGGTCCGGGAATCAGAGCACTGTTTAGCGAAATGCCATCAACTTTTGCCGCAGCGTCCCAAATAAGGCGGATCTTAGTTGGTTTCTTTGGATTGGTCACAGCTCCGATAGGTAGGTACCACACCCTCCGCGGATCTAACGAATTAAGCTCTTCTTCTGTGGCTTTATGACAATAGTTTTTCAGTTCATATTCGTGAATTTGTCGGTGTAAATTTTCTTTTAAATCCGGATTTCGCTCCATCCGACGCTCCAAACATTCAAACCTTCCAATAGCCATCGGATAAGAATCCGGAAATTCTACGTAGTCTTCTTTCCATAAAAGCGACGTTTCGAAGCGATTATTATTGTGACGTGTATTGATTTCCAGGAGTTTTAATGCTCGTTGATCTTCTGCAGAGGCAGGTATAGTTTTAAGGTGTATACCCATATTGTCCAGATTGAAAAACTCTTTAACTGCTTTGTTCAACTGCTCATCACATTGGCATTCGCATACATGGAAATTGAATGATTGATTACCATATGGGCAGCTGTACTTTTGCGCACGCGGTCCGTAGACGCACCATCCCAAGCGTGTTTTTACTGCTATTGGGCCTGTTCCGTCACCTTCTTTCGTTTTCAGAGGAACCGCTAAACGGAGATTGTCGACGCCAATCAGGAGTTTTGGTTTCGCATTCTTATAGTTTGATAGGGGTAGTCCTTGTAGGTGTGTATATGTGTGTGCAGCTTCTTCCACATTGAAAGACTGCGAAGGTAAATCAAGGCTGTTCACGGTACGAGCGTTCATCATTTCTTTTTTATCGGTTGGATTAATACCAGATATGGTCAAAGATACCATCTCTGAGTCATATTCCATGCGAGACGTTTGTGCTGTCCATCGCAGGCAAAGTGGCTTCGAAGTGCCATGTATTCCTAGCATTGTCGCAAGATCTCTTTCTAATAAAGTTAAATCAGAGCCCTCATCAACAAATGCGAAGGTTGTGACGCTTTTTTCTTTAGCATACAATGTAACCGGAACAATTCTAAATAAAGTGGGTGAATCCAGACTACGGTGGACATTACTATGTGTAGTCTGAGCTCTAGGTTCCTTGGGAGAATGCAAAGTGCATGATGTCGGTAATCACAACCGATGTGATGTAAACTTATCTTGAACCTCTTATTTTCTTTTGTTCTTGTTGGAGTGGAGGGGAAATGTGTAGCCGATAATTGCGAGCGTGACACTCTTTCGAACGATATGCCTTTCTGTGTCGATAATCTCTCGATTGTCTCAACTAGACGCACACACACACGACGGCTGTGCTGCCGTGTAGTAAGCCGTCGCCAGTTAGCTAACGATATTCAGCGAGGCAGGTTGTGCGTCTCCCGTTCAGTCGACGGACACGAAGTCAGATTTACACAGTATTCCGTCCAAAGGACTGAAGCAACTGTCAAATCACATACAAACCGACTGTTGCGGGGCGAGTTGAAAACAGTCGTCACTGGATTTGAGAGCTTTTTATTGTATGCTTCAACTGCAATATTTAGAAATGATTAACAATGGTTTATGAGGTGTTAATTAAAAGCTTACAGATTCAGTGTTTCAATCAATCCTGAATGAAATGCCTAGTTGACCGCTAGTATACACTCTTGTCGGGCGCTATTACGCTCCTAACTTTTGCCAATCTAGGCAGCTGTTTTAAACTCGCTAATTCTGGCTCTTCTTAATTTTTAACTAAATCTAGTAAGATTAAATCGCCGGGATTAAACTGACGGTGGTTCCCTGATCGGGCCTGAATGAAAAGGTTAAATTAATTTCGAATTGCTTTTAAATGGACTTACAATATTTGTACCTTATTTCCCTATCTTCTGGCACTAAAACAGTTTAACTCGCGATTGCTTAGGCGATATAATCGATAGATTAATATTTCACGGAAGTAACGATTGTATTTCGCGTTTGAGCTAATTGTGAAGACACGTTTCTGATGTGCCTTTTATTATCGTTCTTGTCGGTTTTGACGTTTCTGCTTCCTCCTTCAATCGGTTGACTGGGTGACCAGATTACCATTTTTAGCGGCGACAGTCTCCCCCTGGTGTATCTCGGCCACTTCCGAGACTGCACGGTTAACATCCACGTCTAATAGAGCCAATCTGGTTACCGGCCGTAAAACCTCATTTTTGCCTATGCGCACTATTGCACTATTGCTCGTCTCACTCCGCCATCTGGATTCAGGAGTAGGCGGACAATACGTCCACGTTCCCACTCATTCCTCATTGCTCCGTTGACTAGGAGAACAAGATCTCCTGTTTTCAAAGAACGAGAATTTTCGAACCACTTTGGTTGACGACGAATCACCGGAAGGTACTCCGAAAGCCATCGTTTCCAAAAAATGTCTAACTGTTTTTGTATCAGTTCCCACGATTGACCCAAGCAATGACGGCGAATTTCGAAGTCGACAGGTCCATGGGAATCTTTCTTCTGAGATGAAATCTTTTCTCCATTGGAGCTGAGGAGCAAGAAATGATTGGGGGTCAGAGCCTCAGCCTGTTCTGATGCCAACGGAAGATATGTTAAAGGTCTAGCATTTACTATTCTTTCTGCCTCCACTATTAATGTTTGCAACCCTTCGTCGTCCAACTTTCCCTCGGCGTAAGCATCATTCATAGCTGCTTTAACTGATTGCACTAACCGCTCCCATGCCCCTCCCATATGGGGGGCTCCTGGAGGCATGAATGTCCACTTCGTTGCACTGGACGTAAAGGTTTCTGACAGCGCTCGTTCTACTTGGACCCGCAATACTCGTTCGGCGCCTACGAAGTTGGTACCATTATCGCTAAAGAACTCCGCTGGTGGTCCTCGTCGGCCCACAAAGCGTCGAACGCAGGAGATACAAGATGCTGTTGTCAAAGAATATGCTATCTCTAGGTGTATTGCACGTGTAGTTAAGCACGTGAAAAGTGCCACCCATCGTTTCACCGTGGACCTACCAACCTTCACCGACAGTGGACCGAAATAGTCAACTCCGGTATAGGTGAAAGCTCGTTCGTGATGCGCCAGGCGAGCGTATGGAAGTTTGGCCATAAAGGGTATGATAGGGCGTGTTTTTCGTAATTTACATAGCTGGCAGTTCTTGCTTACTTGTTTTACTACCGCACGTAGATTTGGAATTTCGAATAGCTGACGGATTTCATTCACAACGGTTTCTGAGTTTCCATGGCGGAACATTTGATGGTACCTATCGACTAGAAGCACGGTTACTCGATGGTTTTTGGGCAGAATAATAGGAAATTTGGTTCCGTAAGCCACTTCCTTAACTGCTCCGATTCTTCCTCTATGTCTGAGAAGGCCTTTCTCATCTACCATCGGAGTGAGTTGATATATGTCGCTTTTCTTATTTACGCTGGCGTGGTTGTCATTTTCTAGCATTGTCAGCTCTTCGGGATATGTTTCTTTCTGAACAATTTTAAATATCTCTTCTTCGGCTGCGAGAAGCTCAGATTGTTGAAGCTGTCCCGACAACGTTAGAGCTTTTGTTTTAAAGTTTACCAAGTATCTTAGAACATAGGCTATTGTACGTTGGAGTTTAACCCAAGACGAGAAAACTGAAAAGTTCACGATAGGTTCTACGGAGGTATGGAACAGAATTGTTGCACGCTTTTCGTCGTTCGGTTCGTTTAGCTTTCCCTCTAGTTTTGGCCAATTATCTTCGGATTGTAAGAGAAAGCTGGGGCCTGAGAACCACTGACTGTTCGAATTGAAATACGGACCTGCTCCCCACTTCGTCGCTTCGTCGGCGGGATTTAGTTTTGTTGGAACCCAGCGCCAGTCTTCCACGGTTGTGTGTTCCAAAATTTCCACTACGCGGTTGGAGACAAAGGGCTTGAAGTTGCGAGGATCGCCGTTTATCCATGCCAGTGCCGTTTTCGAGTCTGTTCACATAATCGGACGTGCGGTGACCATATCATGATTTTGTCGAACAAATACCATCTGTCGTACTCCTAATATACAAGCCTGCAATTCAAGCTTCGGAATAGACCAAGGCTTGAGGGGAGCTACTTTAGCTTTTGCTGAGATAAGGGAACACTGAGGTTGTCCAGCTTCGTTAAATATTCTCATGTAGACAGCGCAGGCGTATGCCACTTCACTGGCATCAACAAAAACATGAATCTCAGTGTGTTTATACATGTTTTTGGTTGCATTTTAAAAATAGCATCTAGGGATCCGAATTTCGGCGATGAATTCGATCATTCTAATCCACTCAATCCACCTCTCGTGCACTCTATCAATTACTTGTTCGTCCCAAGAGGTTCCAATACGCCACAATTCTTGGATGAGAATCTTACCATGAATTAAAAAGGGAGCCAGCAACCCTAACGGATCAAACAGGGTCATCACAGTGCGCAGTATTTGACGTTTTGTTGGTTTAGATTTGGTTTCAATTAAGTTCATCACTTCCTGTCCCATCTGCGTTGAGAAGCTCATCATGTCGTCTGCCGGCGACCACAGCAATCCTAAGACGCGTTCGGTTTTCCCTCCTTCTATTACGCTTAAGTTTTTATCCATGTAGTTCTGTTCCACACCGAGTTTTTCTAGTACTAGTCGGCTGTTCGAGCGCCAATTATGGAGTTCAAATCCTGCTTTACTGTGGATGAATCTTACATCACAGGCAACTTGAGCTGCTTCTTCCTGTTCACTGTAACTGGCTAGGAAGTCGTCAACATAGTGGTGTTTAATGATAACTTTTGTAGCTTGGGGATATTGTTCGGAATACATTTCAGCGTTTTTGTTTTTTACGAACTGTGCCGAAGCAGGGGAACAGGTGCTACCAAAGGTAGCGACGTCCATTAGGTACACGGTGGGTTTGTCTGTTGGTTTAGAGCGCCATAAAAAGCGTTGTGAGTTCTTGTCAGCTTCACGTATGCGTATCTGATGGAACATTTCCTTAATGTCAGAGGTAACAGCAACTTGGTACATTCGGAAACCGAACAAAACCCCGGGGAGAGATGCTAGTACGTCCGGTCCGGGAATCAGAGCACTGTTTAGCGAAATGCCATCAACTTTTGCCGCAGCGTCCCAAATAAGGCGGATCTTAGTTGGTTTCTTTGGATTGGTCACAGCTCCGATAGGTAGGTACCACACCCTCCGCGGATCTAACGAATTAAGCTCTTCTTCTGTGGCTTTATGACAATAGTTTTTCAGTTCATATTCGTGAATTTGTCGGTGTAAATTTTCTTTTAAATCCGGATTTCGCTCCATCCGACGCTCCAAACATTCAAACCTTCCAATAGCCATCGGATAAGAATCCGGAAATTCTACGTAGTCTTCTTTCCATAAAAGCGACGTTTCGAAGCGATTATTATTGTGACGTGTATTGATTTCCAGGAGTTTTAATGCTCGTTGATCTTCTGCAGAGGCAGGTATAGTTTTAAGGTGTATACCCATATTGTCCAGATTGAAAAACTCTTTAACTGCTTTGTTCAACTGCTCATCACATTGGCATTCGCATACATGGAAATTGAATGATTGATTACCATATGGGCAGCTGTACTTTTGCGCACGCGGTCCGTAGACGCACCATCCCAAGCGTGTTTTTACTGCTATTGGGCCTGTTCCGTCACCTTCTTTCGTTTTCAGAGGAACCGCTAAACGGAGATTGTCGACGCCAATCAGGAGTTTTGGTTTCGCATTCTTATAGTTTGATAGGGGTAGTCCTTGTAGGTGTGTATATGTGTGTGCAGCTTCTTCCACATTGAAAGACTGCGAAGGTAAATCAAGGCTGTTCACGGTACGAGCGTTCATCATTTCTTTTTTATCGGTTGGATTAATACCAGATATGGTCAAAGATACCATCTCTGAGTCATATTCCATGCGAGACGTTTGTGCTGTCCATCGCAGGCAAAGTGGCTTCGAAGTGCCATGTATTCCTAGCATTGTCGCAAGATCTCTTTCTAATAAAGTTAAATCAGAGCCCTCATCAACAAATGCGAAGGTTGTGACGCTTTTTTCTTTAGCATACAATGTAACCGGAACAATTCTAAATAAAGTGGGTGAATCCAGACTACGGTGGACATTACTATGTGTAGTCTGAGCTCTAGGTTCCTTGGGAGAATGCAAAGTGCATGATGTCGGTAATCACAACCGATGTGATGTAAACTTATCTTGAACCTCTTATTTTCTTTTGTTCTTGTTGGAGTGGAGGGGAAATGTGTAGCCGATAATTGCGAGCGTGACACTCTTTCGAACGATATGCCTTTCTGTGTCGATAATCTCTCGATTGTCTCAACTAGACGCACACACACACGACGGCTGTGCTGCCGTGTAGTAAGCCGTCGCCAGTTAGCTAACGATATTCAGCGAGGCAGGTTGTGCGTCTCCCGTTCAGTCGACGGACACGAAGTCAGATTTACACAGTATTCCGTCCAAAGGACTGAAGCAACTGTCAAATCACATACAAACCGACTGTTGCGGGGCGAGTTGAAAACAGTCGTCACTGGATTTGAGAGCTTTTTATTGTATGCTTCAACTGCAATATTTAGAAATGATTAACAATGGTTTATGAGGTGTTAATTAAAAGCTTACAGATTCAGTGTTTCAATCAATCCTGAATGAAATGCCTAGTTGACCGCTAGTATACACTCTTGTCGGGCGCTATTACGCTCCTAACTTTTGCCAATCTAGGCAGCTGTTTTAAACTCGCTAATTCTGGCTCTTCTTAATTTTTAACTAAATCTAGTAAGATTAAATCGCCGGGATTAAACTGACGGTGGTTCCCTGATCGGGCCTGAATGAAAAGGTTAAATTAATTTCGAATTGCTTTTAAATGGACTTACAATATTTGTACCTTATTTCCCTATCTTCTGGCACTAAAACAGTTTAACTCGCGATTGCTTAGGCGATATAATCGATAGATTAATATTTCACGGAAGTAACGATTGTATTTCGCGTTTGAGCTAATTGTGAAGACACGTTTCTGATGTGCCTTTTATTATTCACCCACGATACGTTCTTGTCGGTTTTGACGTTTCTGCTTCCTCCTTCAATCGGTTGACTGGGTGACCAGATTACCATTTTTAGCGGCGACAGTCTCCCCCTGGTGTATCTCGGCCACTTCCGAGACTGCACGGTTAACATCCACGTCTAATAGAGCCAATCTGGTTACCGGCCGTAAAACCTCATTTTTGCCTATGCGCACTATTGCTCGTCTCACTCCGCCATCTGGATTCAGGAGTAGGCGGACAATACGTCCACGTTCCCACTCATTCCTCATTGCTCCGTTGACTAGGAGAACAAGATCTCCTGTTTTCAAAGAACGAGAATTTTCGAACCACTTTGGTTGACGACGAATCACCGGAAGGTACTCCGAAAGCCATCGTTTCCAAAAAATGTCTAACTGTTTTTGTATCAGTTCCCACGATTGACCCAAGCAATGACGGCGAATTTCGAAGTCGACAGGTCCATGGGAATCTTTCTTCTGAGATGAAATCTTTTCTCCATTGGAGCTGAGGAGCAAGAAATGATTGGGGGTCAGAGCCTCAGCCTGTTCTGATGCCAACGGAAGATATGTTAAAGGTCTAGCATTTACTATTCTTTCTGCCTCCACTATTAATGTTTGCAACCCTTCGTCGTCCAACTTTCCCTCGGCGTAAGCATCATTCATAGCTGCTTTAACTGATTGCACTAACCGCTCCCATGCCCCTCCCATATGGGGGGCTCCTGGAGGCATGAATGTCCACTTCGTTGCACTGGACGTAAAGGTTTCTGACAGCGCTCGTTCTACTTGGACCCGCAATACTCGTTCGGCGCCTACGAAGTTGGTACCATTATCGCTAAAGAACTCCGCTGGTGGTCCTCGTCGGCCCACAAAGCGTCGAACGCAGGAGATACAAGATGCTGTTGTCAAAGAATATGCTATCTCTAGGTGTATTGCACGTGTAGTTAAGCACGTGAAAAGTGCCACCCATCGTTTCACCGTGGACCTACCAACCTTCACCGACAGTGGACCGAAATAGTCAACTCCGGTATAGGTGAAAGCTCGTTCGTGATGCGCCAGGCGAGCGTATGGAAGTTTGGCCATAAAGGGTATGATAGGGCGTGTTTTTCGTAATTTACATAGCTGGCAGTTCTTGCTTACTTGTTTTACTACCGCACGTAGATTTGGAATTTCGAATAGCTGACGGATTTCATTCACAACGGTTTCTGAGTTTCCATGGCGGAACATTTGATGGTACCTATCGACTAGAAGCACGGTTACTCGATGGTTTTTGGGCAGAATAATAGGAAATTTGGTTCCGTAAGCCACTTCCTTAACTGCTCCGATTCTTCCTCTATGTCTGAGAAGGCCTTTCTCATCTACCATCGGAGTGAGTTGATATATGTCGCTTTTCTTATTTACGCTGGCGTGGTTGTCATTTTCTAGCATTGTCAGCTCTTCGGGATATGTTTCTTTCTGAACAATTTTAAATATCTCTTCTTCGGCTGCGAGAAGCTCAGATTGTTGAAGCTGTCCCGACAACGTTAGAGCTTTTGTTTTAAAGTTTACCAAGTATCTTAGAACATAGGCTATTGTACGTTGGAGTTTAACCCAAGACGAGAAAACTGAAAAGTTCACGATAGGTTCTACGGAGGTATGGAACAGAATTGTTGCACGCTTTTCGTCGTTCGGTTCGTTTAGCTTTCCCTCTAGTTTTGGCCAATTATCTTCGGATTGTAAGAGAAAGCTGGGGCCTGAGAACCACTGACTGTTCGAATTGAAATACGGACCTGCTCCCCACTTCGTCGCTTCGTCGGCGGGATTTAGTTTTGTTGGAACCCAGCGCCAGTCTTCCACGGTTGTGTGTTCCAAAATTTCCACTACGCGGTTGGAGACAAAGGGCTTGAAGTTGCGAGGATCGCCGTTTATCCATGCCAGTGCCGTTTTCGAGTCTGTTCACATAATCGGACGTGCGGTGACCATATCATGATTTTGTCGAACAAATACCATCTGTCGTACTCCTAATATACAAGCCTGCAATTCAAGCTTCGGAATAGACCAAGGCTTGAGGGGAGCTACTTTAGCTTTTGCTGAGATAAGGGAACACTGAGGTTGTCCAGCTTCGTTAAATATTCTCATGTAGACAGCGCAGGCGTATGCCACTTCACTGGCATCAACAAAAACATGAATCTCAGTGTGTTTATACATGTTTTTGGTTGCATTTTAAAAATAGCATCTAGGGATCCGAATTTCGGCGATGAATTCGATCATTCTAATCCACTCAATCCACCTCTCGTGCACTCTATCAATTACTTGTTCGTCCCAAGAGGTTCCAATACGCCACAATTCTTGGATGAGAATCTTACCATGAATTAAAAAGGGAACCAGCAACCCTAACGGATCAAACAGGGTCATCACAGTGCGCAGTATTTGACGTTTTGTTGGTTTAGATTTGGTTTCAATTAAGTTCATCACTTCCTGTCCCATCTGCGTTGAGAAGCTCATCATGTCGTCTGCCGGCGACCACAGCAATCCTAAGACGCGTTCGGTTTTCCCTCCTTCTATTACGCTTAAGTTTTTATCCATGTAGTTCTGTTCCACACCGAGTTTTTCTAGTACTAGTCGGCTGTTCGAGCGCCAATTATGGAGTTCAAATCCTGCTTTACTGTGGATGAATCTTACATCACAGGCAACTTGAGCTGCTTCTTCCTGTTCACTGTAACTGGCTAGGAAGTCGTCAACATAGTGGTGTTTAATGATAACTTTTGTAGCTTGGGGATATTGTTCGGAATACATTTCAGCGTTTTTGTTTTTTACGAACTGTGCCGAAGCAGGGGAACAGGTGCTACCAAAGGTAGCGACGTCCATTAGGTACACGGTGGGTTTGTCTGTTGGTTTAGAGCGCCATAAAAAGCGTTGTGAGTTCTTGTCAGCTTCACGTATGCGTATCTGATGGAACATTTCCTTAATGTCAGAGGTAACAGCAACTTGGTACATTCGGAAACCGAACAAAACCCCGGGGAGAGATGCTAGTAGGTCCGGTCCGGGAATCAGAGCACTGTTTAGCGAAATGCCATCAACTTTTGCCGCAGCGTCCCAAATAAGGCGGATCTTAGTTGGTTTCTTTGGATTGGTCACAGCTCCGATAGGTAGGTACCACACCCTCCGCGGATCTAACGAATTAAGCTCTTCTTCTGTGGCTTTATGACAATAGTTTTTCAGTTCATATTCGTGAATTTGTCGGTGTAAATTTTCTTTTAAATCCGGATTTCGCTCCATCCGACGCTCCAAACATTCAAACCTTCCAATAGCCATCGGATAAGAATCCGGAAATTCTACGTAGTCTTCTTTCCATAAAAGCGACGTTTCGAAGCGATTATTATTGTGACGTGTATTGATTTCCAGGAGTTTTAATGCTCGTTGATCTTCTGCAGAGGCAGGTATAGTTTTAAGGTGTATACCCATATTGTCCAGATTGAAAAACTCTTTAACTGCTTTGTTCAACTGCTCATCACATTGGCATTCGCATACATGGAAATTGAATGATTGATTACCATATGGGCAGCTGTACTTTTGCGCACGCGGTCCGTAGACGCACCATCCCAAGCGTGTTTTTACTGCTATTGGGCCTGTTCCGTCACCTTCTTTCGTTTTCAGAGGAACCGCTAAACGGAGATTGTCGACGCCAATCAGGAGTTTTGGTTTCGCATTCTTATAGTTTGATAGGGGTAGTCCTTGTAGGTGTGTATATGTGTGTGCAGCTTCTTCCACATTGAAAGACTGCGAAGGTAAATCAAGGCTGTTCACGGTACGAGCGTTCATCATTTCTTTTTTATCGGTTGGATTAATACCAGATATGGTCAAAGATACCATCTCTGAGTCATATTCCATGCGAGACGTTTGTGCTGTCCATCGCAGGCAAAGTGGCTTCGAAGTGCCATGTATTCCTAGCATTGTCGCAAGATCTCTTTCTAATAAAGTTAAATCAGAGCCCTCATCAACAAATGCGAAGGTTGTGACGCTTTTTTCTTTAGCATACAATGTAACCGGAACAATTCTAAATAAAGTGGGTGAATCCAGACTACGGTGGACATTACTATGTGTAGTCTGAGCTCTAGGTTCCTTGGGAGAATGCAAAGTGCATGATGTCGGTAATCACAACCCTCTATTCCACACAGTTTACGACTGCGGCATGATCTGCGTCCGTGCGGGTATAAACAGTTTTGACATATTCGTAAAGCTCGTATTTGCTGCCATCGTTCATCGACACTCAGAGCTTCGAACTTAGCACACTCTTGCACTTTGTGCCCAGGTTCACTACATACGGCACACGCTGTAAGTTTTGGCTTGTCAAGAGAATTAGCTAATGAAGGGCCGGCAGAGTAAAGTGTATTTTGTGTTATATTTTCTGAATGTGAATACAAAAATCCTTTCGATTTAGCCGTGTCCCGGGCATGGGGTTTTCGCGCATCAGGCTGGAATGTAGTGACGCTTGATGCGTAGCGAGCTTCTCTGGACATATAATCTCCAAACGTTTTAAGATCAACCTCCGTGAGTTTACTTTTGTATTCGGCCCACTTCATCTTTTGCTCTGCTGATAATTTTTGCACAAGCTCATTGAGCAGTGGTGGGTTGGATAGATGGGCCTTTTCACCTGCTGCAACGATGTGATTGCATAAACTTTGGACTGCCATTCCAAATTCGATGAGTTCTTCTAGTTTATCAGGCTTCGGTGCCGGAATGGCACGAACTTTACGGAGGAGCATGGTAATTAGAATTTCCGGACGACCGTAGCGGAAGCGCCACTCTTCTATCACTTGCGGTACCGCTTCCGGGAGCAGCAGGCTGCTACGAACAATCTCCAAAGCTGGCCCTGTGAGACATTTTTGGAGTCGTAACATATTTTCACCATCTGAGAGCCCGCATACCTCAGTAGTGTAGTTGTAATTCGAAATAAACAACGGCCATTCCGCGGGGTCTCCGGAAAACACTGGAAGATCTCTGGCAAATGAATGTCGTGCTGCAAGTTGCTGTTGAGTGGGACCGCCTAACACTTTTGGTTGATGGATCATTGGCTGAGCGGGTGAATGCTGTGGCGGCCCACTGTGGTTGTTGTTACATAAGGGAAGTTCCGGAAAAACATTGAGTTCAGCCTGACTCGGGCGCGCGATGATCCGCTGCTGCTCACGAGACAACTCGAAAGGTGTGTCCAGACGCGTCCCGTCTTGGTTATCGGAATCGTGTTGCTCATTCACGTTGTGTCTATAACGATTATTCGCGTTCGGATGTGCATAGGTATTCGCATAGGCTTGACCTACCACCGGCATAGGCTGGCTAGATTCTAGATTCTGTGGGGAACCATTTTGACACGCAATCGAACCAACAAGGGGGTGCTCAGGGTTCTCGAGTGCTTGCACAGATATCTCGGGAACCATTCCTGTTTGTAATCCGATTGATAATCCCTCGTTGCGGTGCTTCTCAAGAGTGGCGTTCATACTTGCCACTGTAGCCGAGGCTCGAATGTGCATGTCCTCTAACATACTTCGACAAAATCCCACTTGTTTCTGAAGATTAGACACCTGTTGAACAGGATGAAAAAAGTCATTCTTCCGTTGCTCCGAACTTCTTGTGGGAATTGCAGCCGCTTCTGATGCTGGTCGTTGTCTTGTAGAATCTCTGAAATGTACTGCAGACGATCTTACAGTTTGGTTTTCATACAAGGCCGAAGAACATGCACCAGGGTCGGAACGCTGGAAGGAGGAGATTGGTTGATGAACCTCTGGGATCAATGCATTCGCGTTACTTATTTCTTCAGCCTCCACATTGTGGAGTGTTGGTACCACCGATGTGGTTTGTGTTGTTGTTGCTATGTTCTGTCGTCGTAGCGAATCGAAGGGAATCGCAGGAGGCAAAGCGTGCGCCTGAGAGCTAACCGGTGCCGTGCCTACAGCTGAAGTGACATCCTTAACCCACTGTGTGATTCGTTGGGCATTATCACGATTGGCAGTTTTGCTACGAACGCTGCGCGCTTTCTCCGGAGCATGGATTGCATCGAGAAGTTGCTGCTCCTGATCAAGAAACTTACGTCTTAAGTCCAAATCCACTTTTGCTCGTTCTATTTCCTGTCGCTGACGCAGACTTTTTAGACTCTCAGCCAACACGACCGGTTTGTTTTGCTGCTTATAGAAGATATTGAGCCGGCCACCGGTGAAATATTACACTGCGAACATATCCACGGGCGATTTTCAACGGATTCATTCACCCCAGCGCAGGAGTAATGCTGCCACGAATCACATTGTACCATGTTCTCATATGAATCTGGTCTCTGACAAGAAACACAATGGAACTCCTCGGAACTGGAATCCTGAGCCCTTCTCGTATTTTTTCTATTCATTTTACAATGAATCTTTGAAGATGTTGCGGGGCGAGTTGAAAACAGTCGTCACTGGATTTGAGAGCTTTTTATTGTATGCTTCAACTGCAATATTTAGAAATGATTAACAATGGTTTATGAGGTGTTAATTAAAAGCTTACAGATTCAGTGTTTCAATCAATCCTGAATGAAATGCCTAGTTGACCGCTAGTATACACTCTTGTCGGGCGCTATTACGCTCCTAACTTTTGCCAATCTAGGCAGCTGTTTTAAACTAGCTAATTCTGGCTCTTCTTAATTTTTAACTAAATCTAGTAAGATTAAATCGCCGGGATTAAACTGACGGTGGTTCCCTGATCGGGCCTGAATGAAAAGGTTAAATTAATTTCGAATTGCTTTTAAATGGACTTACAATATTTGTACCTTATTTCCCTATCTTCTGGCACTAAAACAGTTTAACTCGCGATTGCTTAGGCGATATAATCGATAGATTAATATTTCACGGAAGTAACGATTGTATTTCGCGTTTGAGCTAATTGTGAAGACACGTTTCTGATGTGCCTTTTATTATTCACCCACGATACGTTCTTGTCGGTTTTGACGTTTCTGCTTCCTCCTTCAATCGGTTGACTGGGTGACCAGATTACCATTTTTAGCGGCGACACCGACCGTACTGACTTTTTGGAACCAGAACGTCAGTTCCCCTTTCATTTCAATGGAAGTTTGGAACCAAAACGTCAGTGCGGTACTGAAATGTCAGTTCGGAAATTTTCTTCTCTTTCAGCCCCTTGATTCCGTCAGGTCCAGGAGTTTTTTTAGCTGCGCTGTTTTTTATAGCGGTGAATATGTCAAGGGTTGTGATATTCAGCATGCTGTTATTGTTAGTTTCATCGTTTTCGGGGATCATTCGGTTGCATTGGAAAGTGTTGCTCTCTTCTACAGGACCTCGAGCATAGAGTGTAGAAAAATAGTTAACCATGTGTTGTTGTATTCTACTGGTGTCTTCGATCAAATCGTTCGGTTCGTTGCGGACATATTCGATTGTAGTTCGTTTTCGCATTCTATCTCATAGCTGAAAAATAGAAAGCGACTCGCCGGCGATGTAGGTTTCATTTGATCTAACAAAATTTTGCGTGCAATTTCGTTGGTGTGAAAGCATTTCTCCCTCCAACCTGTTGATTTGTTGGATCATTCCAGGGTTTTGGAAATATCCATCGAAAGCATTTTGAAGCAAGTAATAAAGCCGCTGTTGTTTTGATGAAACTCTTCAATAGCAAGAACGAACAAAAGAACGATTTGATTTTCGGTTTGGCGCAAGACAACCACCATTGCATCCATGATGTGTAATACCTACGCTGACGAGTCCAAAACTGCCAGCTGATTTGTAGTTCTTCTATGTTCTCGTTAGTGAGGAGGTGAGGGCGTAAAGACCACTATCCGCTTCCACTCCGGTGGATTGGGAACGGGAAGACATACTCGAGTAATAAGGGCTTTGTGATCGGAGAAGCAGTTTACGTGAACAGCTGCTGTTCGTAGATGTGATAGCAAATTTTTACTTACATAAATCCGATCGAGACGGGATGTGGAATTGTGTGCGGTGTATGTGTGCCCTTCATCTCTGGGGTTCAGTTGTATCCATATATCGTGTAGATGCAATTGTTGGATCGTTGTTTGCAGAGCAGGACTTGTATTTTGGCCGGTAGTATCACACTGCCGAATCACACAGTTGAAGTCACCTCCAAGTATTGTGTGATCGGTACGATGGCGGAGATAGTAGGCGATGGAATTGTTGAAAAAGCGTTCTCTTTGCTATCGGAGCATGGTACCGGATGGGGCATATACGTTGCACAGGGTCGTGTTGTTAATGCGTAGAGCAACAAGTCTGCCGTCTAGACTTTTCTGTATGTGCGTGTACTTGATGTGCTCCTTTATGGCTATTGCAGTTCCTCTCTTACATTCGTCAATATTACAAATTACGTTGAAACCGGGTAGTGTTAGTTGGTCGTTTTGAACCTCTTGTACACCCATAGAAGATGTTGCAAAAATCCAATGCCTATTTAGCATATCTCTGTGCCGATAATGCTCTGAAATATGCACTGTGCCGAAAACGGTATGTTTAAAAAACCGTAACTGGCATAAGGACTCGGCTCCCAACCAAAATGATGACCACTACATTCAAGCGAAACAAGAAAAACATTTTATGGGATTTCCTTCCTATTGGATTATTCATCCCAGAAACAAGAAAATAAAAATTAAAACCACAGCGCTCTCAGGGAGAATCGAACTCAAACTACCAATGATAGCGTCTTGCCAGTCCGGCATTTTAACTAGTGTACTATTCAAGCTTCATGCAGGATGAGGGATATTTGTCATAGGCTTTCTGTCCCCGATCAATCACAAAAAAAAACGCACAACGGCGGCTTCCCGGCGTTTGGCCTTCCTTTGTCTTGTGATGGAAACGGGAAAGGGAACGGAAGTGAAGGAACGGGAAACCCATTGAATGAGAACTGTGCTTGGCTTACTGCCTGCTATTACATACACACGCTACATATACACAGCTGCAAAAACCAGGCAGCTAATATTTTTGTTGTTGCTTTTGCTACACACGCACAGCTTAGCCGGTGGTTGTTCGCCGGTGGATTGAATTGAAGCAATGTTTTTTTTGTTGCTTTACTACATACACAGGCACAGCTTGGCCGTGGTTGTTTGTCGGCGGATTGAATTGAAGGAATATTTTTGTTGTTGCTTTTGCTACACACGCACAGTGCTCGGTTCGCTGGCTGCCTGGTGTTGCCCGGTATTTATTTCTATCCTTCTTCGTCTTGTGATGCAATAGGGAGGGACGTGAATTCGTTTTTATTTTGTTTCTTTCAGACATACGTAATTCGGGTCACTTGCTAGGTTAATGCCGGTGGGAGCAAATCGAATCAGCACCGGTCGCGTTATCTTCTTGTACCAATGATGCCTTGTACCAATGATGCCGCCATTGGCACAGAGGCTGAATTGTGGGTGTAGAAACACAATGTCCAAATCATTCGCTCGTATAAATGTCCGGAGAGCAGTGATGTTGTTAATTATTTGTTTATTTGTTTATTATTTGTTTATTATAATTAAGTTCATCGAACATAAATGTTTAAATGAATATGTTTAGTTACAATCTAATTAGTAAAACAATTTGGACTGACGAATTCGACGAATAAATCGGCTGGATGATTCTTCAAACTGATGCAGGTGCTCAGCATCCTGAAACATACGCATCATTGCACTGAGTGGTTCATTGTAGCCATAAGATGTTCGGTGGATTTGATGTGACAGCAACGAATTAGATCGCAGAGTTCGCGACGGGGCACTGAGGTTTATCATTCTTAGAAGATTTGGCGATTGAACTTCTCCATTCATAATCTTAACAATGAAAGAAGCCTGTTGAGTCTTTCGGCGACATGCGAGAGTTTCGAGACCCAAAAGCTGACACCGATCCGAATATGCTGGAAGATCTTCGGGATGACGCCAAGGTAGGTGTCGCAAGGCGAATCTGACAAACCGCTTCTGCACACGTTCAATCCTCAAAATCCAACTTAGTTGATACGGAGCCCAGACCACAGCAGCATGCTCAGTTATAGATCTGACGAGGGCACAGTACAGTGATTTCAAGCACAAAGGATCTTTGAATTCACGTGACACTTTGGTGATGAAGCCGAGCTGACGATTCGCTTTGTTGATAACTGAAGAGCGTTGGCTGTTGAAAGTGAGCTGCGCATCGAGGATCACGCCAAGATCATCCACTTCAAAGACCCTTTTCAAAAACTGGCTGCCGATACTATAGTCATAAGGGATCGGTGTTTTATTCCGATGAAAAGTTATTACAGAGCATTTTGAGACACTGACTGTTAGTTTGTTCAGTCTACACCATTCATCAAACTGGTTCAGCAGAGATTGAAGGCGAATGCATTCAGCAGTACATTCCACTGGCAGAAATATTTTAAGGTCATTAGCGTAACCAATTTTCGTTCCGTCTTCTAGGCTAGTAATCAGATCGTTAAAAAATAGCGCAAATAATAATGGCCCCAAATTACTCCCTTGGGGGACGCCAGATCGATTGGTAAAAGGATATGAAATGCTTGTGCCGTACTTGATCCTTATGCAGCGCTCGGTGAGAAAGGATTTCAGCCAAGCAATCATGTTGTCATGAATGCCAAGCTTGGCAAGCTTAGCGAGCAAAATCTTATGGTCAATCGCGTCAAAAGCAGCTTTGATATCTGTATACACAGCATCGACTTGTTTTTTGTTTTCTAACTGATTGAGGCAAAACGACGTATATTCTATGAGGTTAGTACTCACCGATCTACCAGGCATGAAACCATGCTGTTCAGGGGCGATGTACTGCGATGAGGCGCGTAAAAGAGCTTGGCCAACAATTATTTCAAAGAGCTTAGACCCTGCAGACAAACTGGTAATACCACGATATTGCTTAACATCTCGACGATCGCCGTTTTTGAACACCGGAAACATGAACGAATTTTTCCATTTGTCTGGAAATTTTCGTTGCTGGAATGATCTGTTGTAGATCCTAGCCAGAGGCAAGGAAAGAGCTTCGATGCAGCGACGATAGATAACAGCTGGAATCCCATCAGGTCCAGGAGCAAATGAGCTTTTTAGTTTTTTCGCAGCGCGCTCAATAAGATCTTGATTAATTTCAAAAGTGTTCAAGTCAAAAGCATCGACAGGTACATGATTGATGGCTTCACTGCACTCTCTTTCGGATGAAACGGTGTTCAAAAAAACTGACTTGAAATGCTCTGCAAACAAGTTACAACATGCACCTGGAGTGTTAGCAACAGCGTTATTGTGCTTCTTTTCTGCTCTGCTGCCCACTGATTCGAATGCCGCCTGCGGACTATCTTGCGGTTTTTGCACCGCCTGGTACTGTTGATGGAACCGCTCCACTACCCTGCGTTCAGAGCACTGCCTTGGTGGCTCCGATGTTCGGCTGCTCGGCGACCTGGAGCGCCGATTGACAGCACGGCGAGTGCTGTTGCCTGCTTTGGCTTGTGCCAAACGGATGGCACTGCTGCGACCTCCTTGTGGACCCTCTCTACCGGAAGACCTCCACTTTTCTTCGCGGCAGAGTCCCGGTGCCTCCGAGTTATTTAGCTGCTCGGCGATCCGGAGCGCCGATTGGCAGCACTGCGTAAACGGTGGCCCTACGCCTGCGGCGCCTCCTGGGGTCTACCAAGGGGCTGTTGATTTTCTGTTGTTTTTTTATTTTGTGTAATTGTAGCGCCGGTTGATGATCGACGATGAGGGGAGGAAAAAAGAGCCCTGAGGAGCAAGAACGTGTCAATAGTTTGTCGGCGGATTCTTTCACGTGATACTTACACACGTGGATGTGTGGCTCTGTCTCGTTTTTCCGACTGATGCCTTTGCCACCGACGAATTGGATTCGTGGCCTGCCGTAGAGAAGAGCGTTGTTATTTTTCGGAACGTTCGCTTTAGAACTTGGTCGCTTACCTTGCAAGTGTCAGGGTTCGCACCGTCTTCTTACCGGCTCGTTTTGTAGACGGATTTTGTGGCGAGGAAATATTAATGTTATTGGCTCCTCGAGCCTTCACCTTTCTGGCCGTCTTTACCAGCCGAGATACCGGTTGCGAGCCTCCTTCCTTTGGCCTTCGCCGGACCACGTTTTGAACGGTTTCCTGACCGATGGGGAAAAGAACTTTAGTGCAAGGTGCTCGGTGCACTACCGGAAGGTTTTTTACCTGCTTTTCAACGGCGAATCCTGGAGCACGCGGTTTGCGTGTTGCTGGATGCTCCAACGGCTCTCCGGATGTCCCAACAGGCACTTTTGCGGCTCAATTTTTTAGCTCGCACACTGCCGCGTCTGATTGCGCCGGCACTTCAATACAAAATGGCGTTTCTTTTTCCACGTCGAATTTTGACATGTTCGGCTGCACGCTTTATTTGCTTTCCTCACTCTTGGGTGCTCTTAACACAAAATTTCACGCTTGGCACATTTTAACCAATTTTGGTTTAATATTAACAACACGCTGATTTTACTCAGTATGGGGATGGGTTTTAATGTGTTCATTTTGCCAATCGCTCGTATCGTAAACTATTTTAGTACTAATAACTTAGCTGTAAATTTCAATGCAACACAACATTGCTGCTTTGGTAGAATTTTTCATGGATCATGACAAGGATCCATGAAAAATTCATAATCGCGCCACTAGGACTTCGAAGGAGATGTGAAGATCGACGGCTGTGTCGAGAAAACCTCGTACTAATGTCACCCTGCAGTGGTGAATATCTTCAAAGACTAAGGACAGAAACAATACACTATGGGTGGTATGAAAAAAACCTAGTCATTGCTTTTGCTAAACTAAATCGAGCAGTCGAGCAGTCGCTTAAAGCAATTGCTTCGGTTGTTATGAATAAAGTTTTTTTGACAGCTGTTTTCTCAGTCAGGAGCTTTTACTTTTAGAACAAGCTAGTTTGGTATGAATAAAGCTCGAATCTAAAGCAATTGCTCGGCAAATCTCCAAGCAATTGCTCTATTTTCTAAGCATGCTCGGTAGCAGACTTTTCCAATAAAAAATTCTTTAATAACGTTATGAATTTATCAAATTAGCATTATTTCACTTCAAAACAATTCAAAAAGGCATTTTCAACATGGATAAAGAAAAGTTGAAGTGATAACCCAACTTTTTTCATATTCTTGTCGTTGTATAAAATCATTCGCCTAAGGTGGAATTAAACAAATCAATTAGTAAATATGTCAAATTAAAAAAAAATCCGGCTATAGTGGATGAAGTCCCAATTGGCTCAAAGTAAGAAATAAATTATTGTAATAATTTAAAACATTATACAGATCTCTCATTTTTATATAATTCTAAGATTTAAGAAAAAAATATCTAAATTAAAATGCGCGCATATTGCCTATTTTTCATACGATGGAGTGGGGGTGGGGGAGAACTTATGATAAATATTAAAGTTAGGCCATTTTTTGTTTACCAATATTTGTATATGTATTCATTTTTCTTTAAACATCAACATACGAGCACAAATTTACCTAAAATATTCGGTCGTTCTCACACCCACCACCCGATTCGTCGACTTCAAGGCTACTTTAGCCATACTTTTCAATTTTCTGATCGTCTTCTTTCATTTTACTTTAGAAAACTTCAGATTCTGCTGGTTGGCTAGCTCTATTTTTCGAAGCAAAAGCTATGTTCTAAGACTTTAGTACACATCCGCTAAGCAAATGTTTATTCATACCAAACTAAGCAAATGCTTTGGACTTTTGCTTTGATTGATTTCGAGCTAAGTAAAAGCTACCGAAGCAATTGCTAAACCTTATTCATACCACTATATATCTCTACGCCAACGAATCTTGGCAGAATCCAACAAAATTTAAGCCATCAAGTTGTGGCAAATGTGCCGATCATTACCAGTATATCTGGCAGAAAGAAACTCCTTCGAATCCTTCAAACAATCCAACAAATATCTTCCACCTCAGCAGCATACGAAAATCCAAAATCAAATGGTTATTAATAGAAATAATAACCTCGATCTTACAAATAGAACTTAACAAACGAAATTTAGGTGGGAACTTAACTGGTTTTAAACTAAAAGCATCAGAGGTCTTGGGAAGAGAGGGATTTAATCCTCCTAATTACCAAGGGCCCGGAATGGAGGATATACCGCGCCTCCAGATCGCGTTCCTTTTGATATTTCCTTGGCAATCCCCTTGACAGCTGTGCATGATCCATTATGTATCATTTTGTGAGGTTGGTGATTTGTGGTCAAGTCTGAATCGGACAGTTGAACCACTGACCATGTTGAACTGTCGACACCATTTCAGGCGAGGGTAATTTGTGGTTCCGCGTATTTTGGGGTGTGGACCGTGGTAGATGGTGATCTCATAGCTTGTGGTTTTGACAAAGTTGGTAGAAAACTTTTGGGAATTTCGTCTTGATCGGGAAGTCGTAATCGGAAGTTGACATGGTTGGTTGAAGATATTCTTGATCGGGAAGTCTTAATCGGGAGTTGACATGGTTGGTTGAAGATAGTCTTGATCGGGAAGTCTTAATCGGGAGTTGTTATGGTTGATTGAAGCTGGTCTTTATCGGGTAGTCTTAATCGGGAGGTCTTAATCGGGAGCACAGTTTTAACTTTAAAGCTGATGATTTTGTTTTTTGTTGGTAATTTTGACGCATTTTCACCAAAAAAAATTGCTTAAAATAGTAAACAGAATTGTTAAAAATAGTAAATCAATTGTCCGTTTTGTAAAACACCCGTGAATGAATTTTTGTCTGGATCTCATGCATAATAAAACAATTATTGTAAAAACATCAAACAGTAAATGCGGACGACCCCTTTTTCTGTCGTCTAATAGAAAGTTTGTTATCAGGAATCGATTCCGCGTCCTGCAAAACTCTCGTGATTAAATTTTTGCCTCGATATGATGCCTAACAACGTAATTATTGCAAAAAAGACGAAAATATTAAGACGAACCCTTTTACTGATTCCTTTTCAAAATTTGACTCGTGAAATCAATTACATGTGCTGTAAAACTCCCATGTGCGAATTTTCATTATAAACCGATGTATAATCAAAACAATGGGGCTTATTCTGAGAGTCACGTGACGTGATGTGCAAAATCGTCACATCGTTGTGCCGACTCCAGAAACCAATCTAGGCTAGAAGTTTCAGCTCGAATGTCCTGTGATCGATTTTTGGAGCTCATTCATACTAACGTTTCTTCTCTGAAACATTTCCTGGAGTCAGTATAAAGAAGGGAAATTTTATGAGTCCCGTCACTCGACTCGCAGATAAACCCCCAATAAAGCAAAAACAGTGAACAAATAATATGGACGACCATTTTTGCCGACCCCTAACTCGAGATTTGAAATCTGAAACAATTAAGCGTCCCTCAAAACTTCTATGTGGAAATTTTCATCTCAATCCAATGCATAATAACGCCAATGCCGCAAAAACATTGAACAGTTTATATGGACGACCCCTCTCGCAGACCTTTGAATAAAAATTCGACTCTTGAAATCAATTACTCGTTTCTTGAAACTCCCAGGTACCAAGTTTCCATCTTAATCCAATGTATTTAAGCTTTAATATCGCAAAAACAGTGTTAATATGAACGATCATTTTGGCCGATCTTTGACCCTGAGTTTGAAACCTGGAATCGATTGATCGTTCCTCAAATTACTCTTATGCAAATTTTTATCGAAAACAAATCTATAAAAACGCCAATATCGTAAAAACTTTAAAAAAATGATTTGGATGACCCCTCTGGCCGACCCCTGACCCTAAATTAAATACCTGTAATCGATTGCTCGTCCCTCAAAACACTCAAGTGCAAATTTTCATATTAATTCAATGCATAATCACGTCAATATAGTAAAAACACTGAACAGTTCATATGGACGACCCCTTTTGCCGACCCCTGTCACAAAATTCAATACCTGGAATCAATTTCTCATCTCTTAAAACCCCTATGTGCAAATTTTTGTCACAATCCGACAAAAAATAACGTCAATATCGCGAAAACAATATTTGTCTTATATGGACGACCCCCTTTAGAAGGGGTCATCCAAAAATCTGAAAACATTTTTCATCATTCCTGGTCCTAATGAGTATTCATGCTAAATTTCAACTCTCTAGCTCTTAAGATGGCTGAGCCTATAGTGAACAAACAAACAAAAAAACCCACAGAAATTGCTTTATATAATATATATATATATATATATATATATATATATATATATATATATATATATATATATATATATATATATATATATATATATATATATATATATATATATATATATATATATATATATATATATATATATATATATATATATATATATATATATATATATATATATATATATATATATATATATATATATATATATATATATATATATATATATATATATATATATATATATATATATATATATATATATATATATATATATATATATATATATATATATATATATATATATATATATATATATATATATATATATATATGAAACCTCTACAGTTTAAGAATTTTATCTCCAGAATGGCCAGAAAGGATATCCCGAGTGTTGAATCTGAAGCGGATATTCAAAATTATTATAAAGGTCTTTGTAAATCAAGGCCTTTTGGTTGAACAGCATTCAGTGAAATTGAAGTACCAAGCATTAATTTATTCCGGAGAAAAACTTAGGATATAGCAATTAAAGTTGATAAAACAGACAAACAAGAACAAGTATTAAATAATTTTTTTAAATAAGTTTTTTCACTGACGCATCTGAAAAAGACCTATGTGTTTTCACTTGCCCCAATAAATGGGACAAATGTATACTTCGATATTTCTTATTTCTTTTTGTCAACATAACTAATTTTTTTTTTTGAAAAAATACTAGGGTGGTCTAACCGGTTTTACCGAAACCGGTAAAACCGTCCATTTTCCAATACCGGAAATACCGACTTCTGAGACGGTAAAAAACCGGTATTTCCGGTAAATTTTTCGTCATTCTCTGGCACTGTAATTAAATTTATACAGCTAAATGTTTTTTTTTTACAAAATATGTATGAATACAAATACTCATATTTTGCTCAATTAGTTTCAAACTTTAAGCTCAATAAACTTTACTACAAGGTTTATGTGAGATTTGATTATTGCTAAAACTTGCCGATGTAACTTTTTAAATTAAAGCTACAGTGGTGTTTAAAAGAGCATTGACAAGCTGCCATCTCTCTCTCTCAGATTACATTTTTTCATGTAACTTTACACATTTCAGTTAAGCTATCGAAATAACGCTCCACAATAAAGACTGTACAAGTGTACAATGACTGAAAAAAGATGCAGCTAGAAGAAATTTAAGAATGCTTTACAATAATCACTGTAGTTTTCATTGAAAAACTGGAATTTGGTCAAAAGATGCAAAAATGTTTTTTCTATGAACAGGCAAAGTTTATCAAAATCGTTCTAAGCGGTGCCGGGCTTTAAAAAAATTCAAAACCAAATATGTTGAAAATTGATTAGAAACTTCCTGCTTTGTTTTAAAACATAAAATGTTTCAACAGGGTCAGCATTTAAACACATGTTCAAATGTTTGTATGAAATTTCTCTATCAATATTTTCAAGTAAATTTATGAAACAAAGCAGTAACAAAGTTTTTATAAATTTGCAATAGTATAAGCAACAAAGAGCGTATTGATCAGATCCAAACAACTATTTTTATTGGTGAATTTCGACAGGTTTTTTAAATATATTTTTATTTCTATTTGTTCGTTAAAATTTTGGAAAGGCAAACTTCATGCGATCACGACCTAGGTTGTGGGAAAAACATCCGTTTTTGAGACAACAATAATCTTTAATTTTGTGAGTCAATCATAAACATTGTGAAAGTGTTTTCAGTA